>NC_053027.1:82667584-82751752 GCF_003073215.2 Triticum urartu
GAGGGAGGCCAAGGCGGGAGCGGCTCGTTGGGCCGGACTCGGGCCGGCTGGAGCTGGGCCCATGCGGGGAGGAGGCGGAGGCAGGCCGAGGCGGGGGCGCTGCGCTGGGCCGGACTCGGGCGCGGCCCACGCGGCAGGTCAACGGAGCCGGGGAGGGAGCGGCTAGATCGGGCTCCTCCTGATCCATGGCGGCGGCGGCGCTGGAAGATTCCGGCGGGGACTACAGGAACCGAGGCGGCGGCGCCGGATCTTGGGGCGGACGGCACCGGGGCTCCTCCCTTGGGCGGATCGAGGCAGAGGCGCCCCTGGACGGCGGCTGGGAGCGAAGGGGCGACGGGGCGGACTCCGGCGAGGGTCGGTGGTGACCGGAGCCAAGTCCGGCGCGGCACTGCGGCGACGGGGACGAAGGGGAGGTGCGGCGGGAGACTCGGTCGGGGTGCGAGGCGCTCGGGCCCAGGACGGCTCGGGCGGGCCACGGCGGCGCCGGTGGGGAGAGAGGGAGGCAGTGACAAGTGGCGGCGTCTGTGTGGAGGAGAGGGGCGGCGGAGCTGACGTGGCGCGCCCCCATTGGTCGGAGGGACGTGGCAGCGGGCGGCGGACATTGTCCGGGCGCGGGGTGGACGCGTCCAGTGGCGCGAGGGGGATGAAGTTAGGGTTTCGGGTAGGAAGGAGATCCGAATTTCGGGGGGGTGTTTAAATAGGCATAGAGGGAGCTAGGAGAGTCCAAATGAGGTGCGGTTTTCGGCCACGCGATCGTGATCGAACGACCGAGACGATGGAGCAGAGTTAGGTGGTTTTGGGCCAAAATGGAAGGGTGTTGGGCTGCAACACACATGAGGCCTTCTCGGTCCCTCGGTTAACCGTTGGAGTATCAAACGAAGTCCAAATGGTACGGAACTTGACAGGCGGTCTACCGGTAGTAAACCAAGGCCGCTTGGCAAGTCTCGGTCCAATCCGGAAATGTTTAATCCCCACACATGAAAGAAAGGTAGAAAGGACCACCGGGGAAGAACGGAACGCCGGATTGCAAAACGGACAACGGGGAAAATGTTCGGATGCGTGAGACGAACACGTATGCAAATGAAATGCACATGATGACATGATATGCAATGCATGACACGCAGCAATGACAAGGCAACAACAACGAATAACTGAACGACACCTGGCACATCGGTCTCGGGGCGTTACAGCACATATGCGTCAAATTCTTCCTTGATGCCTGCCTGGATCATGAAATCCTCCGACGGCCATTCACAAGGCCGCACTTGATCCTCCCTTGGTAGTTCATTGTCCCGCTCGCGTATTGCGGGCCTTGGGCCTTGCTTCCTTGAGGAACCACCTTGGTACATTTTCCTAAACATATTTCTTCCTCTAAAAAAAATCTGAAATTTTTAGTGACTCGAATATAAAAGTGAATCAAACTCAACAAGATTGATAGCAACTACTCCTACAAGTGCCCAGAGGCTATATCATGCATTAAAACTACTTTTGACCACATAAATTTGACATGCAAGCTCAAGAACAGGGTCACCTAAGCAGCAAAAATTTGCAATAAATAAAGCACTAGAACAAAAACTAGTTGGACCATCGGAGGAGTCACATACCAAAGAACAATCCCCCAAAGCAGTTTTGTGAATGGAGCTTTGAGCAAGGAGATTGAAAATGGCAGCAAGATGAGCTAGAACTCGGGTTTGAGCTGGTGATGATTTTTTCTGAAGGAAGACGAAGTGTGTGGGTGCAAGAATAAGTGGAGGGGGCCCACGTGGGGTCCACGAGGCAGGGGGCGCCCAGGGGGTGGGCGCGCCCTCCACCCTCATGGGCACATGGTGGGTCCCCCTAGTGTGTTCTCAGTGCCAATAATTCTTAAATATTCTGGAAAAAATCATATTTCATTTTCAGGGTATTTGGAGAACTTTTATTTCTGGGTATTTTTTTTATTGCAAGGACAATTCAGAAAACAGACAGAAAATACTATTTTTTCTTTATTTAAACTAAATAACAGAAAGCAAAAAGAGGGTACGGAAAGTTGTGCTTTCTAACCTCATCCATCTCATGCTCGTCAAAAGGAATCCACTAACAAGGTTGATCAAGTCTTGTTAACAAACTCATTCCGAATAGCATGAAACCGGAAAATTTCAAATAACACTATGTTACCTCAACGGGGATATGCACATCCCCAACAATAAGAATATCATATTTCTTCTTGACAGTAGGAAGAGGAAATTCAAAACCTCCAATAATAATCGTTGAAATTTTTCAATAGAGTTGATACTATGGACTTGAGGTTGTTTCCTCGGAAAGTGTACAGTATGCTCATTACCATTAACATGAAAAGTGAGATTGCCTTTGTTGCAATTAATAACAGCCCCTGCAGTATTCAAAAAGGGTCTACCAAGGATAATCGACATACTATCGTCCTCGGGAATATCAAGAATAACAAAGTCCGTTAAAATAGTAACGTTTGCAACCATAACAGGCACATCCTCACAAATACCGACAGGTATAACAGTTGATTTATCAGCCATTTGCAAAGATATTTCAGTAGGTGTCAACTTATTCAAATCAATTCTATGATATAAAGAGAGAGACATAACACTAACACCGGCTCCAAGATCACATAAAGCAATTTTAACATAGTTTCTTTTGATGGAGCATGGTATAGTTGGTACTCCTGGATCTCCAAGTTTCTTTGGTATTCCACCCTTAAAAGTGTAATTAGAAAGCATGGTGGAAATTTTAGCATCCGGTATATTTCTTTTATTAGTAACAATATCCTTCATGTACTTAGCATAAGGATTCATTTTAAGCATATCAGTCAAACGCATACGCAAAAAGATAGGTCTAATCATTTCAGCAAAGCGCTCAAAATCCTCATCATCCTTTTTCTTGGATGGTTTAGGAGGAAAGGGCATGGGTTTCTGAACCCAGGGTTCTCTTTATTTACCGTGCTTCCTAGCAACAAAATCTCTCTTATCATAACGTTGTTTCTTTGATTGTGGGTTATCAAGATCAACATCAGGTTCAATCTCTACATCATTATCATTACTAGGTTGAGAATCAACATGAACATCATCGTTAATATTATCACTAGGTTCATGTTCATTACCAGATTGTGTTTCAGCATCAGAAATATAAATATCATTGGGATTCTCAGGTGTGTCAACAACAGGTTCACTAGAATCATGCAAAGTCCTATCATTTTTCTGCTTCTTAGAAGAACTAGGTGCATCAACATTAGTTCTCTGAGAATCTTGCTCAATTCTCTTGGGGTGGCCCTCAGGATACAAAGGTTCCTGAGTCATTTTACCCCCTCTAGTCATAACTCTAACAACATTATCATTTTTCATATTATTTAATTCACTGAGCAAATCATTCTGAGCCATAAGTACTTGTTCTACTTGAGTGGTAACCATAGAAGCATGTTTACTAATAAGTTTAAGTTCACCTTTAACTCTAGACATATAATCACTCAAGTGTTCAATCATATAAGCATTACGTTTCAATTGTCTACCAACATAAGCATTGAAGTCTTCTTATTTAACAATAAAATTGTCAAACTCATCCAAGCATTGGCTAGCAAACTTAGTAGATGGGATTTCACATTTATCAAATCTATAGATAGAATTTACCTTTACTACATGTGTCAGGTTATCAAGACCATGTATTTATTCAATAGGTGGTAAATTCTTAATATCTTCAACTTTAATACCTTCTTCTTTCATAGATTTCTTTGCCTCTTGCATAACTTCGGGACTGAGAAATAGAATACCCCTTTTTCTTCGGGGTTGGCTTAGGAGTTGGTTCAGGAAGTGTCCAATCATTTTCATTACTCAACATATTATTCAATAGCAATTCAAATTGATCAACAGTTCTTTCCCTGAAAACACAACCAGCACAACTATACAGGTGGCCTCTGGAAGCATAAGTTGGTCCATTATAAAAAATATCAAGTATTTCATTTTTCTTGAGAGGATGATCAGGCAACGCATTAAGTAATTGGAGAAGCCTCCCCCAAGCTTGTGGGAGACTCTCTTCTTCAATTTGCACAAAATTATATATTTCCCTTAAGGCAGCTTGTTTTTTATGAGCGGGGAAATATTTAGCAGAGAAGTAATAAATCATATCCTGGGGACTACGCACGCAACCAGGATCAAGAGAATTAAACCAAGTTTTAGCATCACCCTTTAATGAGAACGAAAACAACTTAAGGATAAAGTGATAGTGAGTTTTCTCATCATTAGTGAACAGGGTGGCTATATCATTTAATTTAGTAAGATGTGTCATAACAGTTTCAGATTCATAGCCATAGAAAGGATCAGATTCAACCAAAGTAATTAACTCCGGATCGATAGAGAAATCATAATCCTTATCGGAAATAAAGATAGGTGAAGTAGCAAAAGAAGGGTCATATTTAATTCTAGCATTCAAAGACTTTTCTTTAAGCTTAGATAATAATTTCTTAAGATTAGATCTATCATTGCAAGCTAAAAAGTCTCTAGCAGTTTCTTCATCCATAACATAACCCTCAGGCACAACAGGCAACATTCATATCTTAGGGGGAGAATCTTCATCATCACTTTCATCAATATTAGTAGTTTCAATAATTTCATTCTCTCTAACCCTAACAAGTTGTTCATCAAGAAATTCACCTAATGGCACAGTATTATCAAGCATAGACGTAGTTTCATCATAAGTATCATGCAAAGCAGAAATGGCGTCATCAATAACATGTGACATATCAGAATGAATAGCAAGAATAGGTGTCGCAAGTTTACTCAAAACAGAAGGTGAATCAAGTGCAGAGCTAGATGGCAGTTCCTTACCTCCCCTTGTAGTTGAGGGAAAAATCTTGGTTCTTTTATCTTTCAAGTTCTTCATAGTGATCAGCAGATATAAATCCCAAGTGACTCAAAGAATAGAGCTATGCTCCCCGGCAACGGCGCCAGAAAATAGTCTTGATAACCCACAAGTATAGGGGATCGCAACAGTTTTCGAGGGTACAGTATTCAACCCAAATTTATTGATTGGACACAAGGGGAGCCAAAGTGTCGGGGATATACCCCGCGGTATGACCCGGCCGGAAGTATGACCTGGCTGGACTTGGCGGCTCACAGAGACCCGACGAGTATTTGGTGACTTACTGATGACCCCAACGGCGGGTCAGATGGATGACAAGGCCCAAGGCCCAGAAGGCCGTTTCATGTGATGGTGGGCCGGCTTAAGAGAAAAGGCATAAGAAATATTCTCCTACAAAAGAAGCAAGACTAGGACTCCACTTGTAATAGATTAATCCTAATCCTAGTAGTACTAGTCATGTAGCCCGCCCCTTCCACATATATAATAAGGGGCAGGGCTCCCCAAGAGGGACAAGCAACAAGAAAGCAATCTCTAGGGCTAGACACAAAGAGGGAGCCGGCTTATGCGGCGACTCTCTCATGAGCATAATGAGATCTAGCCACAAACAGCATGTAGGGCCCGAAGCTGTCTAAATCCTTGTCTTGTGTTGCGTCTCTTGATTCCGCTCAACCCCTCTCAAGCTACCACATAGATGTGTTGGCCTCACGACTAAGTCCTTTCAACAAGGGCATCTGCCGTGACAATTCCACGACAGTTGGCGTCCACCGTGGGGCTTGCGCACGGTGGTGATGAGTTCTTGAAGGGATATTTCTCAGGGATCGAGAAGTTCGCAATTTTCCGGCTAAGCAAGAACCGGCGTGGAACGATTCATATCAACTGCGAGGTCGTCAATCAAGATTGAAGAAATTTTCAGCAGTGATATGTATGAGATTGAGATCAAAAGAGTTTAAAGTTGCATCTATGCATCGCCACGACCTACAATCTGCCAAGATGGCAGGAGATGATTTCGTCTATACACCGATCCGTCCTGAAGTCTACCGAGTCTGACATGAGATCGGTTTCGTTAAAAACAAAGTCAATGGGATCTGTCCGTTTGCAGAACCATAGAGATCGTTGGCAGCCAACCACAAAGGAATTACTTAGCTTGGCATGGATTTCGAGCAAGGCCATTGAATCTACCGTATAAAGCTACTGTCGGGTGGTCATCAATGGGAAGTCGGATCGGTCTTTTTTGGTGTGTCATGGTAGGAAACAGAGACACCTGTCATGTTTTTCTACTGCGTTTTGTTTGAGCCGCTGAGTCGCCCAACATGGATCACGCGCACAATAGGATAAGGACAACTGTTTGACTTAAGCACGGATGAGGTCTCCAGATCAGCCTAGCGCATGCAATTAAATCAAGTGTTTACAGTACCTGAACGATGGAAAAGCAAAAACCTGATAGATTCCCATGTGAAGAGCTCTCAACTAGTACTCCATCCCTGCTTTGAGCCGCTCGTGGTCACGACTGAAGTTTTTTGCCTCGGTCTGGTTCGCTTCCACCAAGACGCCCTCATTATCACGCTTCCCCAAGTCGCCGTTGCCGCTCTTCATTGTTGTCAGCACCAACCCGGCGTCCGCATCAGGCCGAGCCTGAGCCGCTGTTCTGTGCATCTGCTGTGCGAGAGACGCCGCGGACGACCTCCCTACTGTTCGCGCGCAGCTGCACTTCTCCCTGCTGACTTCACTGACGCCATGGTTCCACTACTGTGTTCCGACCCGCCGCGTTCTACATCGCGTGCTGTCTTGAGTTGCTGCTGCCGTACCCGCCTCTGATGGAGCCCGTTGAGCCGCTGCAGCCGCCTCAAGCCGCCGCGTCTGTTGTGGTCGACCACAAGCTCTTGCCACCGCGCCGTCGAGCCAACGTCCGGGTCTTACGCGTCATCTCCGCCTATGTTGTGGTCCTGCGCTGAGATGCTGACCCGCCTCCGGCGCGGTTGAGTCGGTTTACAGAAACTTGTTAAACACACGCTGCGTCGCCTCCAACGCGTTGAGTCGCCGTCAACTATCTGAGCCACTGCCCCGGTTTTTCCCCCTCTACTTCCGCGGCGCCTTCAGCCGATGCTTCTGCTGTGGCCGGTCCTGAGTCGCCACACTGATCCAAGCCGCCCTTCCCTCCGTGTAGGCCGCCTTTGAGCCTGCAGGGGACACCTTGAGTCACCGGGGCTATATACGGATCATTAGCTTACGCCGGCTCCTGGAAAGATACCACATTAGCATGTACGCAGTTTTGTTGGTCAGCTCTACCGGCTCGCATCGCTGCGACAATCTACCTCCGCTTGTTTACCTCTGCCGGGCCTAGCCTTAAGCCGCCAGTGCGCTGCCTTCCTCCCTGAGGCGCCCTTACCTCGTTCACCCGCTTTTGCCATGCGTCGCTGTCGCGCCGAGTCACCACTCCTGCCGTCGCCAAAGATCAGCTCATGAGGTTACAAGTGAAAGTTCAAATCACTAAGGCGTCGGTTTGTACTGCTACTCTCCACGTTGTCATATGAAGGCATTGTTTATTTGTGGTGACTGCCTCAAGACTAGAGGAGAAGATTCCTCCTGATGATCTGGTAAAATCAAACAAAAGATGAGCATGCAATATTAAAATAATGATGAAGAATCGAGGCTGGGACTACTTTGGTTGATTAAGCAAGACACCCAAGTACGGCTCCTGGTGGTCGATGCAAAGAGACGGTGCTAGATGATATACAATAAATTCATCGGAGACCAGAGTCCGTGAAGATGAGGGACACGACCCATTTAAGAACTGATGGATGGGTGGTTATTTGTTTGGCTGTCAAGGCCATCACTTAGGCGAATTGCCGTGCAGTCGCTTCATCCAAAAAATACATCACATCAGGTCATATCCATCCTATCTTTTTCATCTGTATATAATAATCTGTTTGCGAACAAGCACTCTGGCTGATAATATTTTTGCGCAGGACAATTATTCATTACAAAAATAAGTGCCATACGGCGGATATGGAGCTGGCGCTAGCATCATCATGCAACGGCATCCACGCCCATTCGCTGCTCGATGGGCGCATGCAAGTCGCCGCCCTGTAGCCTGGTCTACAATTGACTCATCGGGACCGCGCCTGCGTGCTGCTTAACGGGTGTGCGCAAGCCGCCGCCCCCACGGACCATTTTACATCAACACGATGCGGCTAGTTTGCCCGTCCGCACGGGTTACCGCGCCGCTTCACCTTAGTGATCATCAACTCCGCGGTGGATAATTTCTGGACTAATATATCAGGTGAAATTCATCCAGTATATTTTTATATTACATATTGCTTTATTTAAAAGAGCAATTATTCTGTCTTGTGAGGTTCTCTAATGCAGGACAAGTTGTCTACTGTGAAAGGGACTATTATATCACTGAGCTGTTGAATGACTCATACCGGTTATATCACGGTCAAATATGGAGAATCTCAAGACAACTCCTCGAGTTGCCCTAAGACTCGGGGGCTACAATGGCATGACTCGGCAAAATTGGCCAATATCAATAATCCAGAACTCCATGTCATTGGAGGGAATGACCTGTCTCCCACAAAGCTTTGAAGCTCTCAATATCTGATTTGAAATTCCGGTTTAAAAAGAATTTATCTCTCGCAAGTTCGAGTTTTCAGAAAAAATTACAGGGACCAAAGAGAGTTTGTTGCACAGCACAACTCAAACATAGGCACCCGGCAAGCACAACTCAGAAATATATCACTTGGGAGCTTCTGGCTTATTGAGCTAAGCTATGATTACCCTTTGATCCGTCTCATAGCCACAGTTACACGTCATTTCGGGGCTTCCTGTTTAAACATAGGTCGTATTCGAACCAAAGAGAACATAGCTGTTGGTACCCTCTTGATCGGCGCAATGCCAAACCCACTAGGGGGCTTCTTGATTGTATTTGAATCATAGCTTAACCCCTTTTGGGTCCGACTTTGATCGTATTCGAATCAGAGTCATTAAAAAACTCTCAAGGTCATTTGGGGGCTTGCTGTTCAAACATAGGTCGTATTCGAACCAAAGAGAACATAGCTGTCAGTACCCTCTTGATTGGCGCAATGCCAAAACCACTAGGGGGCTTCATAATCGTATTCGAATCGTAGATTAACCCCTTTTGGTCCGGTTTACTGATCGTATTCGAATCAGAAGCCTCATTTTTTCTGTTTGGCTTAAGTTTTTTGAAAACAATCTTTGGTTTTGTCTTGAGACCTTTTTGTTCATATCTGAAGCATATATGTGGTTTCGATTAACCCGGCTTGACTTTGGATGATAAGTCGCCATATATGACAATCATAAACATTTGGAAGTTTTGGCTTCTAAAGATTGGTTTATCACCCTTACTGCACTGGTATCCTAAACCGGCAGTACGATTCAATATCACAGGAACCAGTATTCCAAACAGGACTATATTATTCAAATCTTTAATAGCCAACATGGCTGGATTTTTATTATTATTATGGTTATCAATAACCAGTATTATGATTAAGGTTTTCAAATTCGCTTCAGCGCAATGGTTATTATTTATCAATGGATATGATTTATTCTACAAAGGAATAGTCCCAAGTCGCTGCAGGCTTACGACCCGACACTTGGGGGCTACATTATTCAAGTTGAGATTACATCAAAATATGCAAGTCTCATGTCGCTGCAAGCATGCACCATGACACTTAGGGGCTAACGCAAAGTCATTTTTACTGGCCTTATTGAAGACCCGACTCATCACATTATAATGAGCAGGCCCTTGGGGGCTACCAATTGCTCTTGTCAAAACTTCAAGGTACATAAACCTCAGTCCATTATATTGAAGGATCCACTGCTCAGTTGATAAAAGCACAAGGCTCTTAACCTTGTGGACGTGGGTTCAAGCCCCATGATGGGGGTTACATCATATGATATTATTGTCAATGAAGTATATATAAAGTCCCAACTCAGTATTATCTTACTAAGCCGTCCCTTGGGGGCTACACATTGCTGCTCAAAATCTACATGATCATATCTACAAAGTCCCTCCTCATTATTGCATAAATGACCTGGCCCTTGGGGGCTACACTGGTTGAAATTTTTATGAGCATCAGGCAATTACTAGTCCCAGGTTGCTGCAAGCATGACAACCCGGCACTAGGGGGCTATATATATGGAGTATTCAGTATTTACTAGTGACTGAGATGAACAAAATGGATTTCTTCAAAGTGGCAGTATTTATATTGAAGCAAGTCTTAAAGCCATAACTTTGTTCTGCTCAAGACTTGGGGGCTACAGGTAATATGGATATAAGGGAGAAAAAAATCTTCAAATTCTCAGTTTTGAGTAAACAATCATGACCCGGCGTCACAAACAATCATGACCCGGCGTCACCGATAATTATGACCCAGCGTTGGCAACAATCATAACCCGGAATTATCAGTTTTTATAACCCGGTGATTTTGGAAGTCATAGCTCAGCAAGATCTACAAGCCGGCTGAATATCAGTTGAATATTTCAGAACCAATATTTTTGTCAAGTCAGAGCATTCAAGGCCGAATCAAATGGATTATTTATTCATTTACAACATTTCTTCTACAAGTAAATTGATTATGAAGATAGTCTATTGACCCGGATTTTCTAGAAGGAAATGACAAGGACTTAAGGATGATCAGGTGCCGGCTTACAAGAATATTTAACCCGGAGTACAACATGTAAAATTTGTTCTTGTGTTTATGTTGCAGATCAGTTTAACATGGATAAATCCACATTAAACCGGGGGCTAATGTCGGGGATATACCCCGCGGTATGACCCGGCCGGAAGTATGACCCGGCTGGACTTGGCAGCTCACAGAGACCCGACGAGTATTTGGTGACTTACTGATGACCCCGACGGCGGGTCAGATGGATGACAAGGCCCAAGGCCCAGAAAGCCATTTCATGTGATGGTGGGCTGGCTTAAGAGAAAAGGCATAAGGAATATTCTCCTACAAAAGAAGCAAGACTAGGACCCCACTTGTAATAGATTAATCTTAATCCTACTAGGACTAGTCATATAACCCGCCCCTTCCACATATATAAGGAGGGGCAGGGCTCCCCAAGAGGGACAAGTAACAAGAAAGCAATCTTTAGGGCTAGACACAAAGAGGGAGCCGGCTTATGCAGCGACTCTCTCATGAGCATAATGAGATCTAGCCACAAACAGCATGTAGGGCTATTACCGGACGATGTTTCCCGGGGCCCGAAGCTATCTAAATCCTTGTCTTGTGTTGCGTCTCTCGATTCCGCTCAACCCCTCTCAAGCTACCATATAGATGTGTTGGCCTCACGACTAAGTCCTTTCAACAAGGACATCTGCCGTGACAATTCCACGACACAAAGAATATGCTCAGGTATTAGCAGCTGAGTTGTCAATTCAACCACACCTGGAAACTTAATATCTGCAGCAAAATATTTAGTAGCAAAGCAATATGATAATAGCGGCAACGGTAGCAAAAGTAATAGTTTTGGCTTTATAGTGATTGTAACAGTAGCAAGAGAAAAGTAAATAAGCGAAGAACAATATATCAAAAGCTTGTAGACAATGGATTAGTGATGGATAATTATGTCGGATGTGATTCCTCATGCAATATTTATAACATAGGGTGACACAGAACTAGCTCCAGTTCATCAATGTAATGTAGGCATGTATTCCGAATATAGTCATACGTGCTTATGGAAAAGAACTTGCATGCCATCTTTTGTCCTACCCTCCCGTGGCAGCGGGGTCCTATTGGAAACTAAGGGATATTAAGGCCTCCTTTTAATAGAGTACCAGAACAAAGATTAACACTTAGTGAAAACATGAACTCCTCAAACTACGGTCATCACCGGTAAGTATCCCGATTATTGTCACTTCGGGGTTAATGGATCATAACACATAATAGGTGACTATAGACTTGCAAGATAGGATCAAGAACTCACATATATTCATGAAAACACAATAGGTTCAGATCTGAAATCATGGCACTCGGGCCCTAGTGACAAGCATTAAGCATAGCAAAGTCATAGCAACATCAATCTCAGAACATAATGGATACTAGGGATCAAACCCTAACAAAACTAACTCGATTACATGATAAATCTCATCCAACCCATCACCGTCCAGCAAGCCTACGATGGAATTACTCACGCACGGCGGTGAGCAACATGAAATTGGTGATGGAGGAAGGTTGATGATGACGATGGCGACTGTAACACCCACAATGCGGCTATATCTCCCACGTGTTGGGGCACGACTTAGAGGCATAGCCGCATGGTAGGTTTGTCGCAAGAGGGGTAATCTTCACACAATCCCATGTACTGAATAAGAAAGGGATAAAGAGTTGGCTTACAATCGCCACTTCACACATATAGAAGTTAAACATACATCATCCAGAATACAATCAAGGTCCGACTACTGAACCAAAATAAAAGAAGACAGCCCCAAATGCTAGATCCCCGATCGTCCCAACTGGGCTCCACTACTGATCAACAGGAAATGAAACAAAACAACGACCAAGATCTTCCTCGAGCTCCCACTTGAGCTGGGTTGCGTCACCTGCACTCGTATCATAGACACCTGCAATTGTTTGGAAGTATCTGTGAGCCACGAGGACTCAGCAATCTCACACCCGCAAGATCAAGACTATTTAAGCCTAAGGGTAGGAAAGGGTAGTCAGGTGGAGTTGCGGCAAGCAGTAAGCATATATGGTGGCTAACATACGCAAATAAGAGCGAGAAGAGAAGCAATGCAATGATCGTGAACTAGAAGTGATCAAGAAGTGATCCTGAATCTACTTACATTCAAGCATAACACAAGAACTGTGTTCACTTCCCGGACTCCGCCGAGAAGAGGCCATCATGGCTACACACGCGGTTGATTCATTTTAATTAAGTTAAGTTTCAAGTTCTCTACAACCGGATATTAACAAATTCCCATCTGCCCATAACCGCGGGCAGGGCTTTCGAAAGTTCAAAACCCTGTAGGGGTGTCCCAACTTAGCCCATCACAAGCTCTCATGGTCAACGAAGGATATTCCTTCTCCAGGAAGACCCGATCAGTCTCGGAATCCCGGTTACAAGACATTTCGACAATGGTAAAACAAGACCAGCAAGACCGCCCGATGTGCCAACAAATCCTGATAGGAGTCGCATGTATCTCATTCTCAGGGCACACCGGATGGGCAAGACGTCAGGTTGGCATAGACCCTGGTTGCCCAGGGGGCGCCGGACATCGCCCAGTTTGGACCAACACTCGGAGGAGCACTGGCCCGGGGGTTTAAAATAAAGATGACCCTTGAGTCTGCAGAACCCAAGGGAAAAAGGCTTACATGGCAAATGTTAAAACCAAGGTTGGGCCTTGCTGGAGGAGTTTTATTCAAAGGGAACTGTCAAGGGGTTCCCATAACACCCAACCACGTAAGGAACACAAAATCAAGGAACATAACACCGGTATGACGGAAACTAGGGCGGCAAGAGTGGAACAAAACACCAGGCATAAGGCCGAGCCTTCCACCCTTTACCAAGTATATAGATGCATTAATTAAATAAGAGATATTGTGATATCCCAACATATCCATGTTCTAACATGGAACAAACTTCAACTTCACCTACAACTAGCAATGCTATAAGAGGGGCTGAGCAAAAGCGGTAACATAGCCAAACAATGGTTTGCTAGGAAAGGTGGTCAGAGGCTTGTCATGCATTGGGAGGCATTATATAGCAAGTGGTAGGTATCACGACATAGCAATAGAGCGACCAACTACTAAGCAAAGCTAGAAGTGATTTCGAGGGTATGGTCATCTTGCCTGAGATCCCGCAAGGAAGAAGAACGAGTCCATGAAGAAGACAAACATATGTAGTCGAACAGATCCTCACAACTCCGAAACGGAACCGATGCTAACGAGAGAAGCAACCCAGAAAGAAGCAAGCAACATAGTAAACAACCATCACATAAACATGGCATGATGCACAACCAAGTATGATGCATGTCCGGTTTAATGAGGCATGGCATGGCAAAGTGCACAAGCAAAACTACAAGTTAAGTGGAGCTCAATATGCAACGAGTTGCGTATTGACAAAACACCACAACAATTATTTAGTTCTCTCCCGTTTAAGTACTCAACAATATTAAATGTTGGTTAGCATGGCATGGGGTGAAGCATAATAAAACTACTTAACTATGCAAGTTTAAATGAGGCTGGAACAACAAACAACAAGTCCGGTAAATCCCCATATGCATTTAGCAATTTAATGCAAACAACAATTTTAAACATTCTTTATGTTGTTATCATGATGAGGATGACATGTGCAAGTTATATGCAATTTTATGAAAAATGTTGATAAAAGCATGTTATGAAGCATTTGTCATCATGGCGAAAACGAAAGGTGTGCCACGGCAACGACAACGGAAATGGTGCCACGGCAACATTCCGATTCCGGTAACTCGATTGAGATGCCGGTGCAAAAGGAAGTGTGACAGGAGCGTGTCATGATGAACGGTGGTGTGCTCCCGGTAACCGGGTTTCCACGAGTGGACAGCATGGCAAACGAGGAGGAATGTGCAATGACAGCTCGGACACTGTGCAAACACGAACATCTCATACCACAACAATATTCGTTCTCGGACGGTCGTCTCGGGGTTATACCTTCGAAGCATGCGTTTCCGGGCGTATCGAGTTCATCAAGGGAAGTAGTCATTCACGGCTGTCGTGGAAGTAGCAGTACTAACGGTCCTCGACGGTAGTGGTACACGTTTCGAAGAGGAATTTGAGGAATCCAAGTAACTTGGGGTCGACGGTAGTCGTTCACGTTCATAGTTGCACGAGTTTCCGTAGATGTTTGAGTCATCGGTAGCGGTACTTGGTGAATCCCGAAACGGTCTTGGCGTCTTCACGCGTAGGGGTACTCGGCGTCGTGGTACTTGGGTTTTCGGACTTGCAGATGTCATTCTTGCGACGGTAGTCGAACTTGAAGTTTTAGGTTCATGGGTCTTCGGCGACGGTAGTCATACACGTGTCGGAGAGGGACTTGGCGCATCCAAGTCCTTCGAGGTTCCTTGTTGTACTTGCGTCTCGGTGTGGTACTTAGCGATTCCAGGATGTAGAGGTACACTTGTCATAGCTGTGTAGTCGTTCACGTATCACCATGGTGTAGTTGTACTTGGTGTGGAGGTAGCCGACCAGGGGTGCATGTCGATGGTCATTGTCGTCTTGGCAGGTTCCAGTGCAGCAGTGGAATGGAGGGAGACGAGGCCAGCTGCTTGTGCACGCGAAGGGAAAGGTTGGCCCCAGGCGAACCACAGCCTCGACGAGGCACTCGCGACAGAGGCATGCAACAAGTGAGGCACACGGAGGCGGACAGAGCTGCTGGTCTTCGGTGCCATGTACCGAGCAGAGATGGACAAGGCAAGAGGCGGTGACGGACTTGGCGAGGACGCAGGCGCCTGGCGGTGCTCCGGCGAGCCGGGGCTTGGAGACGCCAAGGCAGAGGAAGGACTGCACGGAGCAGGCCTAGAATGGGACGGAGACAGCGGGTTCAAGGCAAAGGTCGCTGGATCTGACGAAGAACATGGCCGGAGCGGCTGCCTTGCTGTGGTCAGGGACGGCGTGGCTCGCCGTTGACGAGGAAGAAGCAGGGCGCCGGACTCGCAGCAGGGGCTACCAGAGGTAGGGGCCTCAGGGGCGGCGGCCATCGCCGGAGGCGCTGGTGGGAGGAGGAGGCAGGACGCGGGCTCGCGTGCCAAGGCGAGGTGGAGGAGGAGCTGAGGATGGGGAGGCCGACGTGATCGCGTGCACAGGGCAGCGATGGACCGGAGAGCGGGCGGCAGAGGCGGAGAGCTTCTCTTTCTCTCCCTCTGCTGTAGGTGTGACGCAGGAGGAGGACGAAGGGAGAGAGGAGATTGAGCGGAAGGAAACGAGGGGGAGGCGGCGCTGAGGAGGGAGATGGGGATCGAGGGAGAGGAGAGACTGCAAGGGTTTCGGGCTAGGGTTGGCCATAGTTGCGTCTGGGCCTTGGGAGGCCGGCCCAGTGGAGAGGAAAACGGCCAGGGCCTGCTGGGCTGCTCTCTCCTACTCTCTTTCTCATTTCTTAACCATTAAGAGAAAAGAAAATAGATAGAAGAAGAAGAATAGAAAGATGGGGTTAGGGATGGAATTTGGGCATGGGGGTTATATTCCCGGACTCATAAAATGAGCCTGCTCCCGGAAAAATAGAAGTGGGCACGCAGTTGAAGTTGAATTCAAACTCATTTGAAAATAAATCCAAAAGATTTGAATAGGAAGTGAGGGTTAGGAAGGTCCAAAAATGTTCAGACTCTTGGTGGAGCTCCGGAAAATGGAGAAAGGATATATAGCAAAGTTAGAGGCCAAGATTTGTGATAACAAAGGCATTGGGATTTTTGCAAGTGTGTTAAGGTGAATTCCAAAATAGTGGAATATTTAATGTAGCTCCCTAATATTGGGGTATATGTTGTAAAGAGAATCACCACGTGAATTCCCTCGGTTTAAATAGATCAACGATCTATGCAATTTATTTAGTTGAGTTTTACAAAAATTAAATGACATGATGACATGATGCATTGCAAATGATGCAATGATGAATGCAACAAACCAACAACTCACACGATGAAACTCGAAAAAACATGGAAGGCGTCTGAAGCTCCGGTCTTGGGGTGTTACAACACTCCACCACTACAAGAGGATCTCGTCCCGAGATCTAGAACGGCACCGGAGGGGAAACGGAAGAGGAAGAGAAAAGGTAAAACTAAGTTGCTTCTTTGACAAACGAGTGAAACCAATGAACCTTGAGAGGTTGAACAAATTGAAAGAAAGAACACAACGAAGATGAAGAAAGTTGAAAACACTCCGTTAGAAAAGGGGAACAAGGAAGAACAAATTCGAACAACACTCGGGTTTAAAAGAGGTGCAATACTTGATAAGTTAAAAAGAGCTTAAAGAGATGACACAACACTCCGGTTAAATGGATAAGCACAAAAAGAACACGATCCTCACCATTCGAGATGATGAGTGAAGAGAGCAACATCACAATGCATCCGGAACAAATATAAGAAAGGAATTAAAATAACGGAGGCGAAAACAACATCTTCTACCTCAAATGAGCTTGCAAAGGCATCCTTAGGAGAAGGTTCGAATGGAGTTGTTGGAAAACCAGCAACAAAAAGAGTAAGCTTGTTGTGGGCTTATGGAAAAAATCTTGAAATCTATGAGGTGAAGTTCTGCCACTAACAGAAACAAAAGATTGGATTGATATCAACAAGGAGACGAGAAGCTTATTTCACCGGGAGGATAGATGAAGAACTTGGGTCATTTATTAGCACCATAAATAGCAACAATCCTTAGGGAAAGCTTTAGGTGAAATATAACCCAAGATAATTCCAAGGAATAAAATGATGGGTTTAATATCTCATTCTTAACAACTTGCGAATCATGAAACACGAAGGGAAATTGTCAAGAATGACATAACACCACCTCAAGAGATAAGGTAGGAAGAAGTTCACTTTGGAATGCACGATGAAGAATACTTGAACTCCTCCAAAACAAAACATGTGTTGAGCACCATGTTTAATTTAGAGTATAGCTTGGTGGATCTTAGCTCCGAGAGAAATCTTGAAGAACAATTGAAGAATGGAATGAATCCTTGACGAACCACCATGTAGAACCTCCATGAAGAACTCCGGTAACAAAATGGTGATAAAAAGAAAGAGAATTTGAAAACACAAGGTGAAGCCTTGAGAAGATTTAGATGGAGCTTCGTGGTGATATAATTGAGAGATCTTGGAAGAAAAGATGAACCAATTGAAACCAAGAATTTGATGAACCTCTGGAATAAGGAATTGAATTCACTCGATGAAACAAAAATAAGAATTACATTATGCTTATCCTTCATCAATTAAATTGATGACACACAATGGATTTGGCATACTACTTATTCTCGTAGAAAGGATTAAGAGAGATATAGCGCAAACTTGAGTAGGACTTCAACGAACCGCCGGTATGATTGGAAAGAACAAATGAATTGGTATGATAACCAAGGAAGAGAACTCTTGAACGAACCACCGTAAGAATTAAAAATGAATGTAGCACAGGCACAATTCACCGGGAAGAATTGGAAAGCGAATGAAGATACTTGAAGGAATTTAAATCAATGTTGGGGATATCGCTTATCGGGAACTTATCAGTCGACCCATGATAAGGGGTAAATCGGCCAGTTTATCGGCATATCGGCCGATTTATCGCCATATCGGCTGATTTATCGGCCAATTTATCTTATCGGTCTGACAGTGGTAAGAGATAAATCGGCCGATTTATCGGCATATCAGAAGATATCTTAAACGGTGATTTAAATACATGAGAACGAATAGATCACGAGTTGATTAGAGAATATTTGAATGATGCACTGGTAAGATTTGGAGAACAATAGCTGAAAGCTGAGGATGAATAAACCCAAAATGGTGGCCTTCGGAGAATCAAATTGAAAAGAATCTTGAATTGCTCCGGATAGGTGAAAAGAATTCTCACAATCAAAAACAATTATGAGAGGATGGCATCATACTTGAACTACGCATATTCGAGAGAACGGACCAAGATTTGAGAGAAACTCTTCTTCGGTCTTCAAGTGTTGCGAATGACGATGAGAAACACCACCATGAATTGTTTAGATATTCCGGGATGAAAATTAGAAAGGTTGAACCATCGATGAAAAGAAATTGAAAGATCTTGGAGAAAGGCATTTGACTGATGATAACTCATTCTTACGTCAAACTTTAAAAAGATTTTGGGGATAGCTCCGAGAAAAGTTAGAAGAGTCAGGTAAGATCCTGGGAAAAGACCTGTGGGTTAGGGCCCGCTCAAAAGAAACACCATTGAATGATTTGAAAGAGAGATTGCACCGATTGAAATAAATGGCTTGAATGAGATAACAACCTCGAAATAGGTTGAACGGATCTTGAATGAAAAGACGAGCCTTCTGAGATATCTTCAGCACTCCCGAACAAATGAATAGCGAGAGGTGAAAGATTAAGAGGTGCAACGGCATGGGAATTTTTTTTGAAACAATGAAAGGAATATGATCAACACCAAAAACTTGAATTGAATCCATCGGAGAAGAAAGAGAACGAAGAATGATGAAATTAAGCTCCGTTAGTACCTTCCTGAGAATCACCGGATAAGAATATTGACGGAAAAGAATGGAGAGACTTCCCATAAATAGAAGGATACTTGATTAAGACATCCGAGTCCTTGAAGAAAAAGGGTGGGGGCGGGAAAAACAAAGGCAACTTGGGACGGATGAAACAAATAACGTGGAGAAGAACTGAGAATTGATCTCGCGAATGTAGAAATGATCGAATCCACTTGAAGAGGAACACGCCGGTTGAAAAGGATTGGCATGACCATCTCGATGATCGAAAAGGATTAGCACTCCCATAGAAATATGATAACACCACTTAGGTAAGGAATGGAATCAACACTTGACATTGAAGCAACTCGAATACCACAACTCAAAACATAAAAAAGGATTGGCTTGCAAAATAAGTCGGAAACAAACATATGATAGATCCCATATCGTATCATGTGTCTGCTGGAAAGATATCCTACGTGATACTTGAATTCCCACTTATAAACTCCCGAAACTTTCTGGTTATGCAATCAGGTGTTGGGGATACAGGGGAAGCATAATATCTCACCCAAACTAACAATACCTACATCCAGATGTATCCATCCTTCAACACATAACCAAGAAACCTTCGGAAATCATTTACCTCAACCTTCGAAAAGCATCCGTTATACAAGTTATGGCAATACTCCCGAACTCCCGCCCCAGTACTGGGTGGCGTCGAGGTTATCTCACCAACAACTGCATAAAGGAGATTTTCGATGTCGGCGAACTTAGGTATTCCATAACTGCAACGATAAAATTGTGACAACAACACCTCGAAGCTCAACTCCCCGGGACACTGCCACAACCCCTAAATGTCAGGAGGCACCAAGAACAATGTTCTCATCACAAAACCATCAGAACGATTCCAAGATACCCGCATGATCCTAATTTTTTTTTGTGAAATTTGAGGAGAGAAGAGTCAAAACTCTACGCCAGGAGGCCTCACCAGAGCGACGAAGGGACTGAGGAGTAAAAAGAATCCTACTCTCCGATATATATAATCCTAAGACTCAAAAAATTTTGTTCTAGACTCAACAACGTTAGTGATTCGATCAAGCAGGGGGCTCCTAAGTCGGGGAAGGCTCTGATTACCAACTTGTAACACCCACAATGCGGCTATATCTCCCACGTGTCGGGGCACAACTTAGAGGCATAGCCGCATGGTAGGTTTGTCGCAAGAGGGGTAATCTTCACACAATCCCATGTACTGAATAAGAAAGGGATAAAGAGTTGGCTTACAATCGCCACTTCACACAAATACAAGTTAAACATACATCATCCAGAATACAATCAAGGTCCGACTACGGAACCAAAATAAAAGAAGACAAGCCCAAATTCTAGATCCTCCATCGTCCCAACTGGGCTCCACTACTGATCAACAAGAAACGAAACAAAGCAACGACCAAGATCTTCCTTGAGCTCCCACTTGAGCTGGGTTGCGTCACATGCACTGGTATCATCGGCACCTGCAACTGTTTGGAAGTATCTGTGAGCCACGAGGACTCAACAATCTCACGCCCGCGAGATCAAGACTATTTAAGCTTAAGGGTAGGAAAAGGTAGTGAGGTGGAGCTGCAGCAAGCACTAAGCATATATGGTGGCTAACATACGCAAATAAGAGCGAGAAGAGAAGCAATGCAACGGTCGTGAACTAGAAGTGATCAAGAAGTGATCCTGAATCTACTTACATTCAAGCATAACACAAGAACCGTGTTCACTTCCTAGACTCCGCCGAGAAGAGACCATCAGGGCTACACACACGGTTGATTCATTTTAATTAAGTTAAATTTCAAGTTCTCTACAACCGGATATTAACAAATTCCCATCTGCCCATAACTGTGGGCACGGCTTTCGAAAGTTCAAAACCCTGCAGGGGTGTCCCAACTTAGCCCATCACAAGCTCTCACGGTCAACGAAGGATATTCCTTCTCCCAAGAAGACCCGATCAGTCTCGGAATCCCGGTTACAAGACATTTCGACAATGGTAAAACAAGACCAGCAAGACCTCCCGATGTGCCGACAAATCCTGATAGGATTCGCACGTATCTCGTTCTCAGGGCACACCGGATGGGCAAGACGTCGGGTTGGCATAGACCCTGGTTGCCCAGGGGGCGCCAGTCATCGCCCAGTTTGGACCAACACTCGGAGGAGCACTGGCCCAGGGGTTTAAAATAAAGATGACCCTCGAGTCCGCAAATCCAAGGGAAAAAGGCTAGGTTGTTAGGCAAATGTAAAACCAAGGTTGGGCCTTGCTGGAGGAGTTTTATTCAAAGGAAACTGTCAAGGGGTTCCCATAACACCCAACCGCGTAAGGAATGCAAAATCAAGGAACATAACACCGGTATGACGGAAACTAGGGTGGCAAGAGTGGAACAAAACACCAGGCATAAGGCCGAGCCTTCCACCCTTTACCAAGTATATAGATGCATTAATTAAATAAGAGATATTGTGATATCCCAACATATCCATGTTCCAACATGGAACAAACTTCAACTTCACCTGCAACTAGCAACGATATAAGAGGGGCTAAGCAAAAGCGGTAACATAGCCAAACGATGGTTTGCTAGGAAAGGTGGTTAGAGGCTTGTCATGGCAATATGGGAGGCATGATATAGCAAGTGGTAGGTATCGCGGCATAGCAATAGAGCAAGCAACTAGCAAGCAAAGATAGAAGTGATTTCGAGGGTATGGTCATCTTGCATTAGATCCCGCAAGGAAGAAGAATGAGTCCATGAAGAAGACAAATGGATGTAGTCGAATGGATCCTCACAACTCCGAAACAAAACCGATGCTAACGAGAGAAGCAACCCGGAAAGAAGCAAGCAACATAGTAAACAACCATCACATACACATGGCATGATGCACAACCAAGTATGATGCATGTCCGGTTTAATGAGGCATGGCATGGCAAAGTGCACAAGCAAAACTACAAGTTAAGTGGAGCTCAATATGAAACGAGTTGCATATTGACGAAACACCACAACAATTATTTAGTTCTCTCCCGTTTAAGTACTCAACAATATTAAATGTTGGTTAGCATGGCATGGGGTGAAGCATAATAAAACTACTTAACTAGGCAAGTTTAAATTAGACCGGAACAACAAACAACAAGTCCGGTAAATCCCCATATGCATTTAGCAATTTAATGCGAACAACAATTTTAAACATTCTTGATGTTGTTATCATGATGCGGATGACATGTGCAAGTTATATGCAATTTTATGAAAAATGTTGATAAAAGCATGTTATGAAGCATTTGTCATCGTGGCGGAAACGAAAGGGGTGCCATGACAATGACAACGGAAATGGTGCCACGGCAACATTCCGGTTCCGGTAACTCAATTGAGATGCCGGTGCAAAAGGAAGTGTGACGGGAGCGTGTCATGATGAACGGTGGTGTGCTCCCGGTAACCGGGTTTCCACGAGTCGACGACATGGAAAACGAGGAGGAATGTGCAATGACAGCTTGGACACTGTGCAAGCAGGAACATCTCATACCACAACAATATTCGTTATCGGACGGTCGTCTCGGGGTTATACCTTTAAAGCATGCGTTTCCGGGCGTATCGAGGTCATCAAGGGAAGTAGTCGTTCACGGCCGTCGTGGAAGTAGCGGTACTAACGGTCCTCGACGGTAGTGGTACACGTTTCGAAGAGGAACTTGGCGAATCCGAGTAACTTGGGGTCGATGATAGTAGTTCACATTCATAGTTGCACGAGTTTCCATAGATGTTCGAGTCATTGGTAGCAGTACTTGGTGAATCCCGAAATGGTCTTGGCGTCTTCACGTGTAGGGGTACTCGGCGTCGTGGTACTTGGGTTTTCGGACTTGCCGATCTCGTTCTTGCGACGGTAGTCGAACTTGAAGTTTTTGGTTCATGGGTCTTCGGCGACGGTAGTCGTACACGTGTCGGAGAGGGACTTGGCGCATCCAAGTCCTTCGAGGTTCCTTATTGTACTTGCGTCTTGGTGCGGTACTTAGCGATTCCGGGATGTAGAGGTACACTTGTCGTAGCTGTGTAGTCGTTCACGTATCACCATGGTGTAGTCGTACTTGGCGTGGAGGTAGCCGACCAGGGGTGCATGTCGATGGTCGTCGTGGTCTTGGAAGGTTCCAGTGCAGCAGCGAAATGGAGGGAGACGAGGCCAACTGGTTGTGCACGCGAAGGGAAAGGTTGGCCCCAGGCGAACCACAACCTCGACGAGGCACTCGCGACAGAGGCATGCAACAAGTGAGGCGCACGGAGGCGGACAGAGCTGCTGGTCTTCGGTGCCATGTACCGAGCGGAGATTGACGAGGCAAGAGGCGGCGACGGACTTGGCGAGGACTGATACGTCTCCGTGGTATCTATAATTTTTTATTGTTCCATGCCAATATTCTACAACTTTCATAGGCAACTTTTTATATTATTTTTGGGACTAACATATTGACCCAGTGCCCAGTGCGAGTTCCTGTCTGTTGCATGTTTTTGGTTTCGTAGAATATCCATATCAAACGGAATCCATATGGGATAAAAATGGACGGAGCTTATTTTTGGAATATTTGGAAAATTCAGGAAGAAAATCAACGCCAGACGGTGCCCGAGGTGGCCACGAGGTAGGGGGCGTGCCTGCCCCCCTAGGCGCGCCCCTGACCCTCATGGGCCACCCGTAAGGCGGTTGATGCCCTTCTTCGGCCGCAAGAAAGCTAATTTTTGGAAAAAAAATCACGGCGAAGGTTTCAATCCAATCGGAGTTACGGATCTCCATATATATACGAAACGGTGAAAGGGCAGCATAGGGGAACACAGAAACAGAGAGAGACAGAGAGACGGATCCAATCTCGGAGGGGCTCTCGCCCCTCCCACGCCATGGAGGCCATGAACCAGAGGGGAAACCCTTCTCCCATCTAGGGAGGAGATCAAGGAAGAAGAAGAAGGAGGGGGGCTCTCTCCCCCTCGCTTCCGATGGCACTGGAGTGCCACCGGGGCCATCATCATCACCGCAATCTTCACCAACAAGTTCACTGCCATCATCACCAACTCTTCCCCCCTCTATGCAGCGGTGTAACCTCTCTCTTACCCGCTGTAATCTCTAATTAAACATGGTGCTCAACGCTATATATTATTTCCCAATGATGTATGGCTATCCTATGATGTTTGAGTAGATCTGTTTTGTCCTATGGGCTATTTGATGATCGTGATTGGTTTGAGTTGCATGTTTTATTATTGGTGCTGTCCTATGGTGCTCTCCGTGTCGCTCAAGTGTGAGGATCCCTGCTGTAGGGTGTTGCAATACGTTCATGATTCGCTTATAGTGGGTTGCGTGAGTGACTGAAACACAAACCCGAGTAAGGGGGTTGTTGCGTATGGGATAAAGAGGACTTGATGCTTTAATGCTATGGTTGGGTTTTACCTTAATGATCTTTAGTAGTTGAGGATGCTTGCTAGAGTTCCAATCATAAGTGCATATGATCCAAGTAGAGAAAGTATGTTAGCTTATGCCTCTCGCTCATATAAAATTGCAATAATGATTACCTTTCTAGTTATCGATTGCCTAGGGACAAATAACTTTCTCGTAACAAAACGCTCTTTACTAAAACCAACTTAGTTGTTCCTTTATCTAAACAGCCCCTACTATTTATTTACGTAATCATTATTATCTTGCAAACCTATCCAACAACACCTATAAAGTACTTCTAGTTTCATACTTGTTCTAGGTAAAGCGAACGTCAAGTGTGCATAGAGTTGTATCGGTGGTTGATAGAACTTGAGGGAATACTTGTTCTGCCTTTAGCTCCTCGTTGGGTTCGACACTCTTACTTATCGAAAACTGTTGCGATCCCCTATACTTGTGGGTTATCAAGACCTTTTTCTGGTGCCGTTGCCGGGGAGCAATAGCATGGGGTGAATATTCTCGTGTGTGCTTGTTTGCTTTATTACTAAGTAATTTTTTTTGATGTTCTTAGTTGTTTTCTATCTTTAGTTATGGGTAGGAAACGCAAAATACCAAAAAAATTAGTTGTACCTACTAAACCAATGGTTGAAGAACCACTCAAAATCTATCACACTACTGAAGGTTGTTACTTGGATCATCTTCGATCCCTATGTGCTCGTGCTGAAACCCCAACTAGCTTAGTTGAGGGCAAATCTTTAGATGAGCATGCTTGTTATGTGCGACACCGAATATCTAAAGAAGGGAAAATTTTACTGGGTCAAATTCATCGTTTGCAATGATATGCTTGGAATTTATGCGAAATATATGATATTACTTGTTGTTCTGAAAACCCTAAGAAACACCTTCCCTATCAATGTGAGTTTAGTGATAATGGAATCGTATCTTCGTATGCTAAGGGTGTTTATAGTTACTATGATGTTCAACAAATTGAAGAATTTGTTGCTTTTAAGGGTGCTTATGAAATTGCTTCTTTGATTGAAATGTATGATGCTACACTTTACAAATCTAAATTTTTTGACATACTTAAATATTGCTATGATAATTATGCTTCTAATGCCTATGTTGAACCATATATTGAGGACTACTCCAAGAAGAGACTAATATTTTGCAGGAGTCTATGGAAGAAGAAATTGATGAAACTGTGAGCTCACTGGATGAAAAAGATGATGAGGAGAGCGAAGAACAAAAGGAGGAAGAGCGGATTAGCTACCCGTACCCACCTTCTAATGAGAGTAACTCTTCAACTCATACATTGTTTAATTTCCCTTCGTGCTTACCGAAGGATGATTGCTATGGTCCCGTTGATTCTTTTGAAATATCCCTTTTTGATGACGCTTGCTATGCTTGTGGCCAAGATGCCAATATGAATTATGCTTATGGAGATGAACTTGCTATAGTTCCTTATGTTAAACATGAAATTGTTGCTATTGCACCCACGCATGATAGTCCTATTATCTATTTGAATTCTCCCGATGTCACATCCCTAGTTCTGGTATGACCTAGGCTAGCCTTCTTGTGAGCATCATTTTTAAATTTCATTTAAATTTGAAATGGGGATTTGTGAAACCCTCAGAAATCATTTCTGGAAATAACCCAGATAAAAATTGCTCCAAAAAGGTCCAAGAAAATGTTCATGTTGCTCTCTGAAAATATTGGTCAGAGGTAAAATTCAAACAAATATTTTCAGGAGCTCATAAATATTTATTTTGGCCATTTGGAATTAATGCAATACTTATTTGCATTGGATATATATATATATGTTATATATTTTATATATGTCCAAAAATTCTAAATTTTGGTGAGGGGCTTTGGATTAATCCCTTAGGTCCCTGCAAAATTTGACAAAAGTAAATAAAATGATTTAGTATTTTACTAAATCAGAACAAATGTCAGAAAAATAGAAAAGAAAACAAAAATAGAGAAAACCCACCTACACTTACCTCCCTGTGCAACCTGGCCTGGCCCAGTGGCCCAACAGGCCGGCCCAGCCGACTAGCAGCGCCAGTCGTCGTCCTCCTGGCGCCAGGAGGACGAGAGGCACGCGCTCGCCGCCCGCGCGCATGGGCGCCACACAACCTGCCTACCTGGTCTCTCCCTCGACGCCCTGGCCGTCCCGAACGTCGCAACGCGCCGCCCCGGACCTCTCTCACTCTCTCTCGCTCTCCCTCCTCCCCTGGATCTCTCCCTTTCCCCGCGACCGAGCGTTGCCGTCGCCGCAGCTCGTCGCCGTCGTAGCTACCGCCTCCCTTCGCCCTCTCCTTGTGTCTGCAAGCTCCGCCGCGATGCCTACTTCGTCTCCATCGAGCCACGCGCCGCGGGAGGCCCTGGAACTCCGTCACCGTCGTCTTCTTCATCGCCGGCCGCCGGAGATCGTCGTCGTCGTTCCACCCACGTTGGACCTCCCTCGAGTTCGCTAAAGCCTCTGCAGGATCCACTGTGAGCCCCGCCGTCGAACCCCCCTCTTCCCTGCTCTTCCGGCGCCCTCTAGCTCCGTTCACCGCCATCGCCGTATCTCCTCGCCGCTGTCCATGGCGCCGCCGTCACGTTAGCCACTGCAGCTCACTTCCGAGCACCTCATTGTGCTCCTGGTGCCACGAGGGTGCCGCAGAGCCCCTCGGGTGGCCTTCCCGTGCCCCGCGGCCCGCTCCCTCTCGAAGCCGTGCTCCGGCCGCCGCCCCGAGCTCTGCTCCGGTGAGCTCCGGCCGTCCCCGCCTCTCCCACTTGCTCCAGATGACGCGGACGAGCGCTGGCTCCTCGCCTTTGGTCTCCGCCGCCCAAATGGTCGCCGGAGCGACGATCCCGAGCCCCTCCGCCGCGTTCGGCCTCGCCGGCGGCTAAACCCCGGCGGGATTGACCGGGTCTAACCCCCCTGTTGACCCAGCTTTGACCCGTGTGGGTCAGTGACATGTGGGGCCCAGTCCTGCTAATTTTTAGTTTAGGATTAGTTTAACAACTAATTAACTCTGTTAGCTAACTGTGTCACTAATGTGTGGACCCCACATGTCAGGTTTGACCTGGTCAGCCGTGGTTGACTCGCTGACGTCATGCCACTGTCATGCTGACGCAGTTATTTGTTTTCTGGTATTAAAATAAATCAGGAAAATCCAGAAAATTAGCTAAACTTCAAAAATTCATAGAAATTCAATCGTAGCTCAGATTGAAATAAGTTATATATGGAAAATGATCATAAAAATTCAATCTATCCATCTGTACCATTTTCATGCATGAAAAACCAGGTTATACCTGCTGTACATGTGAAAACACATTCATGGAATTTTAAGAGACTTAATTTAGAGTTGCATTTGAACCTTTGGTTCAAATGGACCTCTTCCAAATAGAATGATTGATGCATTAGCACAACACATCACATATTCATGCCATATTCATGCATCATATTGTTGCATATGCTTGTGTTTGATTGTCGACACCGTCCCTTCTCGATAGGTCCTGCTCCGGAGACCAATCCAGAGTACCTGTCAGAGGAGCAGTGCCCCTCTGTTGATCTACCAGGCAAGCAAACCCCCCTTGTTCATTCCAATACAATCCTACTCTCTCGCTCCTGCTCTCTTTTATCGCATTAGGACAACAACGATTCAACTGCTACTTTATGCTGCGGTAGTTGAACCCATTCCTCTGCATGACCTGTCATTGCCACAGTAAATAGTTGAAACCCACTAGCATGTGTAGGAGTTGATTGAGCCATCTTGTGTTCCTACCATGCATTGCCTGCTATTTCTTAGAGTATGTCAGGTCTGATTCATTGGGAATGAATTGGAGTACAGTGCTATGTTCTGATGTTGAGAGTTAAGTGTGTGAACACGATTTGGTAAAGGTAGCAGTGAGAGGCCATGTAGGAGTACATGGTGGGTTGTCTCAATGGAACCGTCCTTAAGCACTGAGTTTCGTGTATGTGGTCCAATGACTAGCTACTACCACACATTGGAATGCTTAAGTGCCCCTCTTGACTTATTAACCAACTTGATCTCTATCCAGGAGTTGCAAATAGTTTCTGGTGTTTGTAGGTAGTGCTATTTTTCTACCGAGTGGCACCCGACAGGGCGGGCTTGGGATAGACTAGGCACAGGTGGCACGGTGTACCAAGTGGCACCCGGATGGTGGGCTTGGGAACCCTGCTCACATCTTTTAGGGCCGTGAGCGACACCCCGGCCGGATCTCCTTGCGGATGGAACCCGAATAGGTGATAAACCTGGACTAGAGTCTTGCGTGGTTAGTCAAGTCGTGGCCGACACCCTCGCTAGGCTTCCGCTTGAAGGTTGCTGAGGTACATGACATGTACATGGCGGTAAGTGGCGAGAGCGTGTGTGAAGAAGTACACCCCTGCAGGGTTATCATGATCTATTCGAATAGCTGGGTCCATGGTTATGGACTTCTTGGATGCTTACGTGTTACATAGACAACTTAAGGTGGATACTCTAAAATGCTCAAGAAAAGTGTGAGTGCTATGGATGGCCTTCTCGTAGGGAGACGGGAATGAATCCATAGTAGTGTATTGATGTGGTGATTAGTGGACTCGTGTGCGCTTTCTTACCTCAAAGAAGTTACTCATAGTCGTAGAACAGGATAGCCACTGAGTCAAAACTGGCTTGCTGCAACTAAACCCCACATTGCCTTCTTGATACTAATGCATGTATGATAGGATCTGATGTAAGTCTCGCTGAGTACCTTTGTACTCACGTTTGCTTAATTTATGTTTTGCAGATGAGACAGCTGTCTCACTAGTAGTTTCGCTTGGACTTCGACGAGTAGCTTGTTACCTCAGCTACGATCTTGTACCCTTGGGAGGGTCTTGTAGATAGTCAGGCTTCTTGGCCTTTTTCTTTTGTAGTTGTCTGTACACAGACATGTAATGCTTCCATTGCTTGTATGCTCTGAATGATGGGTCATGAGACCCCTGTTTGAACTAAATGCTATGTGGCTCTTTTGGGCCTTTATCTATATGAGTTTGTGTTATGTTGTGATGCCATGTTGTACAGCACATACTTGCATGTTATGCGTACGTGTAACGTGTATTGCTATGTGTGGGATCCGACAACCTAGTTGTCTATCCTTGGTAGCCTCTCTTATGGGGAAATGTAGTCTAGTGCTTCCACCGAGCCATAGTAGTCCGCTACAGCCTGGTTTACCAGAGTCCTGCTAGCCCAGCACTACTGCTCCGAAACACTTAGACTGGCCGGCATGTGATTCACTTCGTTCCTGTGTCTGTCCCTTCGGGGAAATGTCACGCGGTGACTTCTGGAGTCCTGCTAGCCTGCTACAGCCCGGATTTCCGGAGTCCTGTTAGCCCAGTTGCTACAACCCGGATTCACACGCTGATGACCGACATGCTCGATGTTGTTTCTTGTATGCCTGTTCCCGTAAGTTAGTGCCACTTTGGGTTCACGACTAGTCATGTCGGCCTAGGTTCTCTGTCATATGGATGCTAGCGACACTATCATATACGTGAGCCAAAAGGCGCAAACGGTCCTGGGCCAGGTAAGGCGACACCTGTGGGAATATCGTCAGTGAGGCCGCAAAGTGATATGACGTGTTACATGCTAGATCGGTGTGACTTAGAATCGGGGTCCTGACAGCTTTGGTATCAGAGTCTGACTGCCTGTAGGATTTCCAAGCCAACCTGGTCGAAGTTGAGTCTAGAAATTCTTTAGCTATATAGGGGAATTGATTGTGGAAGGGAACGTAAGGCTCTTTTTACTCCTTATACCTCATGCCTTCTGATCTGAGTCATCCTATCTTTCCTACGGGGTTAAGGAACTAGGCTTTCTCTTCTGTCTATCAAGATCACGAGTTACTACTCTGTAGTCTCTTAGGATTGGTTGATTAGAGTCATATCCCAGTTCGAGTACCTCCGGTGTAGCTTGTTTAGTAACATCTTAGAACCTTGAGTGATGATGTTGAGTATGGTGCTACCCCATCTTTTGCAGAATGTCTCATTTTGAGCATTTCACTGCCGTTATGCTGCCGGAATTGTCCTAGGAGTTCAAGAGATAGTATTTTCCTTGTACTATATTCTACATCCTTATGATGATGCTGAATCCATCCTTGTTTCCTTGGTTGGTTCTTCAGGATGTCGTCAGTTAACCGAAGTTCTGTTGCTCGTAGCCGGAACCACGGAGATGGTAGGGATGAGGATCCTCCCGACCAGCCTTCGTTGGCAGAGTTCATGTTAGAGATGGAGAAGAACAAGCGAGAGTCTAACTGCCTATTAGCACGTATTGAGGAGAACACCTCCCATCAGCACAAAGAGTATGCGTCCATTCATGACTTCATTGGCCTGAAACCACCTACCTTCCATCATTCCATTGAGCCACTCGATGCCGATGACTGGCTCCGTAGTGTCACTATCAAGCTGTGTTCTGCGAATGTAGCTGAAGGTGACAAGGTCACCTATGCTGCTTATCACCTGGAAGGTCCTGCTAGTCTTTGGTGGCAGAACTATGAGGCTATGCTTCCAGCTGGCCAGATACCCACTGGGAGAGATTTCACTAAGGCTTTTCGCGAGCATCACATTCCTCAGGCTCTCATTGACCGCAAGAGAGAAGAGTTCTATAGTTTCACCCAGGATAAGATGGCTGTTGATGCTTATAGTAGAGAGTTTGAGAACCTCGCCCGCTATGCTACAGAAGAGGTGTCCACGGACGCCAAGAAGCAGGCTAGGTTCCGAAAGAGTCCCAATCCCAAGTTGCATCGTGATCTTCACTTGCATCATTGCAATACATTCCAGGCTCTTGTGAACAAGGCTATTAATGCAGAGACAGCTCAGCTTACTTACGAGGAGTCTCGTAAGCACACCCGTGATTTGGTTTCTTCCTCCGGTTCTAGTTCTCAGAAGCGTCGGATCCGGGTTCCGAAGTCCGCTCTTCCACCCGGTTGTTCACTGAGGCCATATTATGTGGTACCTCCCCCAGTTAAATTGTATGATCTACCCAGGCCTATTGGTAGACCGCTTGTCAATGCGGGTCCATGTCCTACCTCAGCGACTTGCTTCACATGTGGAGAGTCAGGACACTATGCACGTGACTGCTCTCAAGCCAACTATGCTCCACCCCAGCCCGAGGAGTCTGTTCTTCGTGGTAAGCCATCACACAAGATGATCAGTGTCAAGTCAGCTCCCACTGAATGTGGACGTGGGCATCACATCTCAGCTAAAGACGCTCATGATGATCCGGATGTCGTTCTTGGTATACTCCTTGTCAACTGTCATCTAGCATCGGTTCTGTTCGACACTGGAGCATCTCACTCCTTCATTTATGAAAGCTATGCTAACTTGCACAACATTTCATTTTGTGATATGCCCTCTCCACTAGTCATTCAAACTCCTGGATCCAAATGGCAAACTTCTAGTGTAAGCCATGGTAATGAAATCCTTGTTGATAGACTTGTATTCCTTGCATCACTTATAGCCCTCAAGTCTACAGATATTAACATCATCTTGGGTATGGACTGGATGAAAGCTCATTATGCCAAGATTGATTGTTACACAAGGTCTGTTTAGCTTACACACCCATCTAGCAAGATAGTCACTGTCTCCACCAGAGTTCCAAAGCGTCAGCTCTATTCTCTTAATGCCAACCCTCTTCCTGACCTTGAAGATATCCCGGTAGTCCATAACTTTCCGGATGTCTTTCCTGAGGAACTGCCAGGTATTCCACCTGACAGAGATGTAGAGTTTGTCATAGATCTTATCCCAGGAACCGCCCCAATCTCTAGGAGACCTTACAAGATGGCACCCTTAGATCTAGCTAAGCATAAGAAATAGCTTGATGAGTCCTTGCAAAAGGGTTTCATCCGTCCTAGTTCTTCCCCTTGGGCTTGCCCCGTCCTCCTCGTCAAGAAGAAGGATGGTACGGACCGGATGGTTGTAGATTATTGTCCTGTTAATTTGGTCACGATAAAGAACAAATATCCGCTCCCCAGGATCATCGACCTGTATGATCAGCTCGCTGGATCCTCGGTCTTTTCAAAGATGGATTTGACGTTAGGCTACCACAAAATCAAGATCAGAAATGGGGACATTCCTAAGACGGCTTTTGCACTCGTTATGGCCAGTACGAGTACACCGTCATGTCCTTTGGTCTAACCAATGCTCCAGCTACATTCTCTTGCTTGATGAACTCGATCTTCATGGAGTACTTAGATAAGTTCGTCATGGTTTACCTTGATGATATTCTTATTTACTCAAAGAACGAGGAAGAGCATGCCGAACATCTTAGACTTGTGTTAGAGAAACTCAGAGAGCACCGCCTTTATGCCAAGTTCTCCAAGTGCGAATTTTGGTTGCCAGAAGTGACCTACCCGGGCCACGTGATATCTGTTAAGGGCATTTCTATCAACCCCGAGAGAGTTCAGGCCGTTCTTGATTGGACTCTGCCTGAAACGGTTAAGCAAGTTAGGAGTTTTCTTGGCCTAGCCAGTTATTGTCGCTGCTTCGTTGAGAACTTCTCCAAAGTGGCCAAACCTCTCATGGAACTTCTCAAGAAAGATAGAAAGTTTGAGTGGTCCCCACAATGTGAGTACAGTTTTCAGGAACTGAAAAGACGCCTGACTTCTGCTCCCATACTAGTGCCACCGGATCTCACTAAGGACTTTGTTATGTATTGTGATGCCTCACGACAGGGACTAGATTGCATTCTTATGCAGGATCGTCATGTGATTGCCTATGCATCTTGACAGTTGCATCCACATGAGGAGAATTATCCTACACATGATCTAGAGCTCACAGCTGTAGTCTATGCACTTAAGACATGGCGACATTACCTTCTTGGTAAATGTTGCGAGATTTACACCGACCACCAGAGTCTCAAGTATATCTTCACCCAACCATATTTGAACCTTAGGCAAAGGCGTTGGTTTGAGTTGATCTCAGATTATGACTTAGGGATTACCTACACCCCAGGCAAGGGAAATGTCATGGCTGATGTGCTAAGTCGTAAGTCCTATTGCAACAATCTCATGTTGCAGCAGGGCCAACCACTTCTCCATGAGGAATTATGTAAGCTTAACCTTCACATTGCTCCTCACGGATTCCTTTCTACCTTGGTGGCGAAACCTACCCTTGAGGATCAGATCATTACTGACCAGAAGTTTGATAAGGGTGTTATCCGCATTAAGAGAAACATTAAGAAGGGAGTTGGTGGTGGTTTCTCTATAGATGATCGAGGTGTTTTTTTCTTTGAGAATCACTTGGTGGTTCCAAAGAATCAACATCTTCGACAATTAATCCTTAAGGAGGCGCATGAATCTCCTCTCACGATTCATCCCGGTAGTACTAAGATGTATCAGGACCTACGCCAGAGGTTCTCGTGGACTAGGATGAAGAGAGAAATCGCTCAGTTCATTGCTAACTTTGACGTTTGTCATCGCATTAAGGAAGAACATCAAAGACCTGCTGGCACCCTTCAGCCTCTAGCTATTCCTGAGTGGAAATAGGATAAAGTTGGTATGGACTTCATCACCGGCTTTCCCAGGACCAAGAGAGGGAATAATGCTATCTTTGTAGCCATTGATCGTCTTTCCAAAGTGGCTCACTTCTTACATGTTTGAGAAAATATGACCGCTAGTCAGCTCGCTGACATATATGTTTCTCGAATAGTTTCACTTCATGGTGTTCCACTAGAGATCAATTCAGACCGTGGTAGTCTTTTCACTTCTCATTTCTGGGAGAGTTTCCAAACTGCCATGGGCACCCATCTTTCTTTCAGTACCGCTTTCCACCCCCAGTCAAGTGGTCAGGTGGAAAGGGTCAACCAAATTCTCGAAGACATGCTTAGAGCCTGTGTTATCTCATTCAGTATGGATTGGGAGAAGTGTCTTCCCTTCGCCGAGTTTGCTTATAATAATAGCTACCAATCCAGCCTCAAAAAAGCTCCTTTTGAGGTTCTGTATGGACGAACATGTCGAACACCTTTGAACTAGTCAGAAACCGGTGAAAGACAATTCTTTGGACCGGATATGATCCAGGAGGCAGAAGAACAAGTTCGCGTCATTCGTGAGAATTTGAAAACAGCCCAATCTCGTCAAAAGAGCCAGTATGACCGCCGTCATAAGGAAGTGGCTTATGAAGTTGGCGACAAGGCTTACCTTCGGGTTACTCCTTTGAAGGGTACCCATCGTTTCGGTATCAAGGGCAAGTTGGCTCCTCGTTACATTGGTCCTTTTCGCATTCTCGCTAAACGAGGAGAGGTTGCCTACCAGTTGGAACTACCCCCACATCTTTCCCAAGTACATGATGTCTTCCACGTCTCTCAACTCAGGCGTTGCTTCTCGGATCCCATCCGCGGAGTGGACCACGAAACGCTTGATCTCTAAGATAACCTCACATATCGAGAGTACCCTGTTTGCATCCTTTATCAAGCAGAGCGTGTCACTCGACATCATAACATCAAGTTTCTCAAGGTTCAGTGGTCTCATCATTCCGAGAGAGAAGCTACCTGGGAGCGAGAAGATCGTCTTCGACTTGAGTACCATGCTTTCTTTCCGCCGACTCCTGAATCTCGGGACGAGATTCTTTCGAGTGGGGGCGAGTTGTCACATCCCTAGTTCTGGTATGACCTAGGCTAGCCTTCTTGTGAGCATCATGTTTAAATTTCATTTAAATTTGAAATGGGGATTTGTGAAACCCTCAGAAATCATTTCTGGAAATAACCCAGATAAAAATTGCTCCAAGAAGGTCCAAGAAAATGTTCATGTTGCTCTCTGAAAATATTGGTGAGAGGTAAAATTCAAACAAATATTTTCAGGAGCTCATAAATATTTATTTTGGCCATTTGGAATTGATGCAATACTTATTTGCATTGGATATATATATATATATGTTATATATTTTATATATGCCCAAAAATTCTAAATTTTGGTGAGGGGCTTTGGATTAATCCCTTAGGTCCCTGCAAAATTTGACAGAAGTAAATAAAATGATTTAGTATTTTACTAAATCAGAACAAATGTTAGAAAAATAGAAAAGAAAATAAAAATAGAGAAAACCCACCTGCACTTACCTCCCTGTGCAATCTGGCCTGGCCCAGTGGCCCAACAGGCCGGCCCAGCCGACTGGCAGCGCCAGTCGTCGTCCTCCTGGCCCTAGGAGGATGAGAGGCGCCACACAACCTGCCTGCCTGGTCTCTCCCTCGACGCCCTGGCCGTCCCAAACGTCGCCACGCGTTGCCCCGGACCTCTCTCACTCTCTCTCGCTCTCCCTCCTCCCCTGGGTCTCTCCCTTTCCCCGCGCCTGAGCGCTACCGTCGCTGCAGCTCATCGCCGTCGTAGCTACCGCCTCCCCCTCGCCCTCTCCTCGTGTCTGCAAGCTCCGCTGCGACGCCTACTTCGTCTCCATCGAGCCACGCGTCGCGGGAGGCCCTGGAACGCCGTCACCGCCGTCTTCTTCATCGCCGGCCGCCAGAGATCATCATCGTCGTTCCGCCCATGTTGGACCTTCCCCGAGTTTGCTGAAGCCTCTGCCGGATCCCTGTGAGCCCCGCCATCGAGCCCCCCTCTCCCCTGCTCTTCCGGCGCCCTCTAGCTCCGTTCCCTGCCATGGCCGTATCTCCTCGCCGCCGTCCATGTCGCCGCCGTCGCGTTAGCCGCTGCAGCTCGCCCCCGAGCACCTCACTATGCTCCTGGTGCCACGAGGGTGCCGCAGAGCCCCTCGGGTGGCCTTCCCGTGCCCCGCAGCCCGCTCCCGCTCGAAGCCGTGCTCCGGCCGCCGCCCCGAGCTCCGCCCCGGCAAGCTCCGGCCGTCCCCGCCTCTCCCACTTGGTCCAGATGACGCTGACGAGCGCTGGCTCCTCGCCCGTCGTCTCCGCCACCCAAATGGTCACCGGAGCGACGATCACGAGCCCCTCCGCCGCGTTCGGCCTCGCCGGCGGCTAAACGCCGGCGGGATTGACCGGGTCTAACCCCCCCTGTTGACCCAGCTTTGACCCGTGTGGGTCAGTGACATGTGGGGCCCAGCCCTGCTAATTTTTAGTTTAGGATTAGTTTAACAAGTAATTAACTCTGTTAGCTAACCGTGTCACTGACATGTGGACCCCACACATCAGGTTTGACCTAGTCAGCCGCGGTTGACTCGCTGACGTCATGCCACTATCATGCTGACGCAGTTATTCATTTTCTGGTATTAAAATAAATCAGGAAAATCCAGAAAATTAGCTAAACTTCAAAAAATTCATACAAATTCAACTGTAGATCAGATTGAAATAAGTTATATATGGAAAATGATCGGAAAAATGCAATCTATACATCTGTACCATTTTCATGCATGAAAAACCAGGTTATACCTGTTGTATATGTGAAAACACATTCATGGCATTTTAAGAGACTTAATTTAGAGTTGCATTTGAACCTTTGGTGGTTCAAATGGACCTCTTCCAAATAGAATGCTTGATGCATTAGCACAACACATCACATATTCATGCCATATTCATGCATCATATTGTTGCATATGCTTGTGTTTGATTGTCGACACCATTCCTTCTCGATAGGTCCTGCTCCGGAGACCGATCCAGAGTACCTGTCAGAGGAGTAGTGCCCCTCTGTTGATCTACTAGGCAAGCAAACCCCCCTTGTTCATTCCGATACAATCCTACTCTCTCGCTCCTGCTCTCTTTTATCGCATTAGGACAACAATGATTCAACTGCTACTTTATGTTGCGGTAGTTGAACCCATTCCTCTACATGACCTGTCATTGCCACAGTAAATAGTTGAAACCCACTAGCATGTGTAGGAGTTGATTGAGCCATGTTGTGTTCCTACCATGCATTGCCTGCTATTGCTTAGAGTATGTCAGGTTTGATTCATTGGGAATGAATTGGAGTACAGTGCTATGTTCTGATGTTGAGAGTTAAGTGTGTGAACATGATTTGGTAAAGGTACCGGTGAGAGGCCATGTAGGAGTACATGGTGGGTTGTCTCAATGGAACCGTCCTTAAGCACTGGGTTCTGTGTATGTCGTCCAATGACTAGCTACTACCACACATTGGAATTCTTAAGTGCCCCTCTCGACTTATTAACCAACTTGATCTCTGTCCAGGAGTTGCAAATAGTTTCTGCTGTTTGTAGGTAGTGCTATTTTTCTACTGAGTGGCACCCGGGAGGGTGGGCTTGGGACAGATTAGGCACAGGTGGCACGGTGTACCAAGTGTCACCCGGATGGTGGGCTTGGGAACCCTGCTCACATCTTTTGGGGCCGTGAGAGACACCCCGGCCAGGTCTCCTTGCGGATGGAACCCGAATAGGCGATAAACCTGGACTAGAGTCTTGCGTGGTTAGTCGGGTCGTGGCCGACACCCTCACCAAGCTTCCGCTTGAAGGTTGCTGAGGTACATGACATGTACATGGCGGTAAGTGGAGAGAGCGTGTGTGAAGAAGTACACCCCTGCAGGGTTATCATGATCTATTCGAATAGCTGGGTCCATGGTTATGGACTTCATGGATGCTTACGTGTTACATAGACAACTTAAGGTGGATACTCTAAAATGCTCAAGACAAGTGTGAGTGCTATGGATGGCCTTCTCGTAGGGAGACGGGAATGAATCCATAGTAGTGTATTGATGTGGTGATTAGTGGACTCGTGTGCGCTTTCTTACCTCAAAGAAGTTACTCGTAGTCGTAGAACCGGATAGCCACTAAGTCAAAGCTGGCTTGCTGCAACTAAACCCCACATTGCCTTCTTGATACTAATGCATGTATGATAGGATCTGATGTAAGTCTTGCTGAGTACCTTTGTACTCACGTTTGCTTAATTTATGTTTTGCAGATGAGACAACTGTCTCACTAGTAGTTCTGCTTGGACTTCGATGAGTAGCTTGTTACCTCAGCTACGATCTTGTACCCTTGGGAGGGTCTTGTAGATAGTCAGGCTTCTCGGCCTTTTTCTTTTGTAGTTGTCTGTACTCAGACATGTAATGCCTCCGTTGCTTGTATGCTCTGAGTGATGGGTCATAAGACCCCTGTTTGAACTAAATGCTGTGTGGCTCTTTTGGGCCTTTATCTATATGAGTTTGCGTTATGTTGTGATGCCATGTTGTACAACACATACTTGCATGTTATGCGTACGTGTAACGTGTATTGCTATGTGTGGGATCCGACAACCTAGTTGTCTATCCTTGGTAGCCTCTCTTTTGGGGAAATGTAGTCTAGTGCTTCCACCGAGCCATGGTAGTCCGCTACAGCCCGGTTTACCGGAGTCCTGCTAGCCCAGCACTACTGCTCCGGAACACTTAGACTGGCCGGTATGTGATTCACTTTGTTCCTGTGTCTGTCCCTTCGGGCAAATGTCACGCGGTGACTTATGGAGTCCTGCTAGCCTGCTACAGCCCGGATTTCCGGAGTCCTATTAGCCCAGTTGCTATAGCCCGGATTCACACGCTGATGACCGACATGCTCGATGTTGTTTCATGTATGCTTGTTCCCGTAAGTTAGTGCCACTTTGGGTTCATGACTAGTCATGTCGGCCCAGGTTCTCTGTCATATGGATGCTAGCGACACCATCATATATGTGAGCCAAAAGGCGCAAACGGTCCCGGGCCAGGTAAGGCGACACCTCTGGGAATACCGTGCGTGAGGCCACAAAGTGATATGACGTGTTACATGCTAGATCGGTGTGACTTAGAATCGGGGTGCTGACACCCGACTACACTATATCGGAGAAGTTTGCACTTATTAAGGATTATATTGATGGGTTGCGTTTTACTATTACACATGATAATTTTGATGAATATAATATGCATGTTCTTGTTGCTCCTACTTGCAATTATTATGAAAGAGGAACTACATCTCCGCCTCTTTATGTTTCCAATACAACAAAATTGCAAGAAACTGTTTATACTATGCATTGGCCTTTACTATGTGTGCATGAATTGTTCTTTTATGACATGCCGATGCATAGGAAGAGAGTTAGACTTCATTGTTACATGATATATGTTACTTTGTGCTCACTACTAAATTACAAATCATTGTTAATTAAAATTGGCTTTGATATACCTTGGGATCCGGGTGGATTCACTACTTGAGCACTATATGCCTAGCTTAATGGCTTTAAAGAAAGCGCTGCCAGGGAGACAACCCGGAAGTTTTAGAGAGTCATTTATTTCTGTTGAGTGCTTTTATATAGTTTAAAAACAACAAAAATAAAGCGGGGAACCCAAAACTTTTTCAAAAAGGAAAGTGAAAGTGAGAAAGACAAGCATTGTTGAAGTGGGAGAGCTCCTTGAACTGTGTTCATGCTCACGTGTAGCGACCAGACCTCAAACAGTCTGATCTCTGTGCTCCGGTGTCATCCCTGGATCAGTAATGCTGACACCACACAGTACTCGGAGGATTTATAGCAAAGTAGAAATCACACACTTATTACATCGAGTGTCTCAAAAGAGAACTTATTACAATAAATATGGCTTAAGGCCATCTAATAACGATAACAGCGGAAGGCTTGGAAGATAAGTGAGTCCATCAACTCCAACGGCATCACTGAGTATAGAACCACGACCTAAAAACTCCTTAATCGTCATCTGAAAAGTCTGCAACATTAACGTTGCAGCCCGAAAACGGGTCAGCACATGGAATATGCTGGCAATGTAACACATAGAGAGTAATGGAATGAAACAGCTATACTATATGCATATTTGGCTGGTGGAAAGCTCTATGGTTACTGTTTTGCGTAAAGCCAGTTTTTCCCTACTTCAAAGGAATAAATTTATTTACTATCATGGTGGTTGTTAAACATTGAGAATGGTTGACAGCATTCTCAATCCCAATTAAGCATCATCATTAAACATAACCCAACAAAAATAATTTAGAGTAACATGTTGAGATTCACATGAAAATCCAAGTACTAGATACTCAAGATGTCCATAACCGGGGACATGGCTAACCATGATTAGTTTATTACACTCTGCAGAGGTTTGCGCACTTTTCCCCACAAGACTCGATCGCCTCCGTTTGGTTTCTCGCACTACATGGTGTTTGAGAAGACGGATGAACGAGACATAGTCTTTCAGAAGCGCTAGCACCTTACGATGGGTAGATCGTACCACCTGCATCCCCTACATCTGCTAGTCTACCACTGTAAGAGTTTGCACGACTTAGTCAACTATGCTAGAGCCCATAATAGCTTGTGGCTGCACACGGAAGTTTCTAGTATGAATAGTCTCATGATCCCTTTGAGCCTGGGTGGCGGTCCAAAAGAAAACAGGCAAGTCCTGGAATACCTAGGTGCCTCAATCCACCCAGATGTGTGTTTAAGTTGCCACATTAGATAAACCATTAATTAACAATCTCACATCTATCATGGACACTCACCCAATCCACGTCTACTAGCATAGCATGGCACAATAAGCAAACGTAGAAGTAACTCCCAAAGGTTTGAAAATAAAGAGGTAATAGGTATTACCTCATCTACTTCCCATCCCACAATTTAATTAGATCCTAATCATGCAATGTGTGAGGATTGATCTAATGCAATAAAACTGGGTAGTAGAAAAGGTATGATCAAAGTGCTACTTGCCTTGCTGATGATCCGCGAAACCTAACGATTCGAAGTAACAGGCGGCGCACTCCGGGTATTCTATCGCAGACAAACAAACAAGCATACAATAAGTACTCATCTAATGCACAGGTAAAACTCAAATAAGAGATCTAACCAGAAGGTTCAACTTAAGAACTCCGGTTGGCAAAAAGAATCAAATCGAACGAAGCAACGCAAATCAAACGGCGAAAGAAAACAACTTCATTCTACTAATCTGGATCTAGGGCAAATTTTACAGTAGCAAAATCTTGTTTAAGTTGGTTAAACGGATAGAGGGTTTCGAGACGAATCCCTAGGCGCTTGAATCGCCTGATTCCGATAAACGAGCGAAAAGTTAAACTAAAACGAAAATTGAATCAGGAATCGCGATCAGAAAAATCGCGGATTTAATCCGAGAAAAAGAAAAATGACGAACGCAGAATTTTTTTCTCTTTTTTTCGGCACGGAAAACGAGGCGCGATGAACCTCGGGCGGCGGGATCGTCGGCGGCGGCCGCGGCGGCTCCGGCGGCGCGCGCGGATTGAGGCGGGGCTGATGGGCTGGGGCGGCGCTATTTAAAGGCTGCCCCCGGGCGCTGTCCCACTCGGGTACGGCCCGAAGTCGGTTCGTTTTTTTTATTCTGCTCGGAAGAAAAATAAAAAGAAATACTAAACGGACTCCAAAAATTCTGAAATAAATTTTCACGGGCTTCTAAAATCAAGCCGCACAAGGTGAACATTTATTCGGGCCCTAAATGCAATTTTGAAAAACGCACATTTTTCCTAAATTTAAATAAAACACCAAAAAACTCCGAAATAAAATCTTATTTGATTTTTTATTAAATCCTCAATATTTCTTTATTTTGGGAAAGTCATTTTATTTCCTCTCATATTTTTGTAATAGAAATAATTGATGATAAAATAAATAAAATCAAATGATCCTATTCTCAAAATTTGAGAGAAATCAAATATGAAAATAACGAAATCCCCAACTCTCTCCGTGGGTCATTAAGTTGCGTAGAATTTCTAGGATCAACCAAAATGCAAAATAAAATATGATATGCATGATGATCTAATGTATAACATTCCAAATTGAAAATTTGGGATGTTACATCACGGCAACTTTGTGAATCTTGATTACAGAAACTTTTCAATAAAAATAATTATCCCCTTGTACAATTCCATTGTATTATAAAAATAATGTGCCAAGGTTTGCCTTTAGGATGTTTACATTTGCTTGATGGTTTGTATGGTGTAGGACAGAAACTTTGGCTGTAGTGCGCGATTTTACATTTTTATCTGGCACGCCAAATGGTTCTGATTCTTTTCGCACTGTCTTTATGTGCAATTTTTTTATTTTTCCTAATTTTGGTAGAATTTTTCAAGTATCAGAAGTATGGTGAATGTTCAGATTTCTACAGATTGCTCTGTTTTTGACAGATTCTGTTTTTGATGCATAGTTTGCTTGTTTTGATGAAACTATCAATTTATATTAGTGTATTAAGCCATGGAAAAGTTATATTACAGTAGACACAATGCAAAAACAAAATATTAATTGGTTTGCAACAGTACTTAGAGTAGTGATTTGCTTTATTATACTAACGGATCTTACCGAGTTTTCTGTTGAATTTTGTGTGGATGAAGTGTTCGATGATCGAGAAGGTCTCGATGTGAGAAGAAGGAAGAGAGGCAAGAGCTCAAGCTTGGGGATGCCCGAGGCACCCCAAGTAAATATTCAAGGAGACTCAAGCGTCTAAGCTTGGGGATGCCCCGGAAGGCATCCCCTCTTTCTTCAACAAGTATCGGTATGTTTTCGGATTCGTTTCGTTCATGCGATATGTGCAATCTTGGAGCGTCTTTTGCATTTAGTTTTCATTTTTATTTTATGCACCATGCTGGTATGAGATAGTCCTTGGTTGATTTATAGAATGCTCATTGCACTTCACTTATATTTTTTGAGTATGGCTTTATAGAATGCTTCATGTGCTTCACTTATATCATTTGAAGTTTGGATTGCCTGTTTCTCTTTACATAGAAAACCGCCATTTGTAGAATGCTCTTTTGATTCACTTATATTTGTTAGAGCATGGGCATATCTTTTGTAGAAAGAATTCAACTCTATTGCTTCACTTATATCTATTTAGAGAGATGACAGGAACTGGTCATTCACATGGTTAGTCATAAAATCCTACATAAAACTTGTAGATCACTGAATATGATATGTTTGATTCATTGCAATAGTTTTGCGATATAAAGATGGTGATATTAGAGTCATGCTAGTGGGTAGTTGTGGATTAGTATAAATACTTGTGTTCAGGTTTGTGATTCCCGTAGCATGCACGTATGGTGAACCGTTATGTAACGAAGTCGGAGCATGAGGTATTTATTGATTGTCTTCCTTATGAGTGGCGGTCGGGGACGAGCGATGGTCTTTTCCTACCAATCTATCCCCCTAGGGGCATGCCTAGTAGTACTTTGCTTCGAGGGCTAATAAACTTTTGCAATAAGTATGTGAGTTCTTTATGACTAATGTTGAGTCCATGGATTATACGCACTCTCACCCTTCCATCATTGCTAGCCTCTCTAGTATCGCGCAACTTTCGCCGGTACCATAAACCCACCACATACCTTCCTCAAAACAGCCACCATACCTACCTATCATGGCATTTCCATAGCCATTCCGAGATATATTGCCATGCAACTTTCATCATCATCATATACATGACTTGAGCATTTATTGTCATATTGCTTTGCATGATCGTAAGATAGCTAGCATGATGTTTTCATGGCTTGTCCGTTTTCTGATGTCATGGCTACGCTAGATCATTGCACATCCTGGTACACCGCCGGAGGCATTCATATAGAGTCATATCTTTGTTCCAGTATCAAGTTGTAATATCGAGTTGTAAGTAAATAAAAGTGTGATGATCATCATTATTAGAGCATTGCCCCCACCAAAAAAATAGAGAGGCCAAAGAAGCCTAAATAAAAAAGGGGGCCAAAGAAGCCCACACAAAAAAGAAAAAAAAAGAAAAGAAAAGGGGGCAATGTTACTATCCTTTTACCACACTTGTGCTTCAAAGTAGCACCATGTTCTTCATATAGAGAGTCTCTTGAGTTATCACTTTCATATACTAGTGGGAATTTTCATTATAGAACTTCTCTTGTATATTCCAACGATGGGCTTCCTCAAATGCTCTAGGTCTTCATGAGCAAGCAAGTTGGATGCAGACCCACTTAGTTTCAGTTTGAGCTTTCATATACTTATAGCTCTAGTGCATCCGTTGCATGGCAATCCTACACACTCACATTGATATCTATTGATGGGCATCTCCATAGCCAGTTGATACGCCTAGTTGATGTGAGACTATCTTCTCCTTTTTGTCTTCTCCACAGCCACCATTCTATTCCACCTATAGTGATATATCCATGGCTCACGCTCATGTATTGCGTGAGGGTTGAAAATGCTGAAGCGCGTTAAAAAGTATGAACCAATTGCTCGGCTTGCCATCGGGGTTGTGCATGATGTGAATATTTTGTGTGGTGAAGATGGAGCATAGCCAGACTATATGATTTTGTAGGGATAACTTTCTTTGGCCTTGTTATTTTGAAAAGACATGATCGCTTTATTAGTGGTCTTGAAGTATTATTGTTTTTATGTCAAATGATAGACTATTGCTTTGAATCACTCGTGTCTTAATATTCATGCCATGATTAGATTTGTGATCAAGATTATGCTAGGTAGCATTCCACATCAAAAATTATCTTTTTATCATTTACCTACTCGAGGACGAGCAGGAATTAAGCTTGAGGATGCTGATACGTCTCCGTCGTATCTATAATTTTTGATTGTTCCATGCCAATATTCTACAAATTTCATATACTTTTGGCAACTTTTTATATTATTTTTGGGACTAACATATTGATCCAATGCCTAGTGCTAGTTCCTGTCTGTCGCATGTTTTTGGTTTCGTAGAATATCCATATCAAACGGAATCCAAACGGGATAAACACGGACGGAGCTTATTTTTTGAATATTTGGAAAATTCGGGAAGAAAATCAACGTGAGACGGTGCCCGAGGTGGCCACGAGGCAAGGGGGCGCGCCTGCCCCCCTGGGCGCTCCCCTGACCCTCATGGGCCACCCGTAAGGTGGTTGATGCCCTTCTTTGGCCGCAAGAAAGCTAATTTTGGGGGGGGGGGGATTCACGGCGAAGGTTACGATCCAATCGGAGTTACGAATCTCCATATATATAAGAAACGGTGAAAGGGCAGCAGAGGAGAACGCAGAAACAGAGAGAGACAGAGAGACAGATCCAATCTCGGAGGGGCTCTCGCCCCTCCCACGCTATGGAGTCCATGGACCAGAGGGGAAACCCTTCTCCCATCTAGGGAGGAGGTCAAGGAATAAGAAGAATAAGGAGGGGGGCTCTCTCCCCCTCGCTTCCAGTGGCACCAGAGTGCCACCGGGGCCATCATCATCACCGCAATCTTCACCAACAAGTTCACCGCCATCATCACCAACTCTTCCCCCCTCTATGCAGCAGTGTAACCTCTCTCTTACCCGTTGTAATCTCTACTTAAACATGGTGCTCAACGCTATATATTATTTCCCAATGATGTATGGCTATCCTATGATGTTTGAGTAGATCTGTTTTGTCCTATGGGCTATTTGATGATCGTGATTGGTTTGAGTTGCATGTTTTATTATTGGTGTTGTCCTATGGTGCTCTCTGTGTCGCGCAAGCGTGAGGGATCCCTGCTGTAGGGTGTTGCAATACGTTCATGATTCGCTTATAGTGGGTTGCGTGAGTGACTGAAACACAAACCCGAGTAAGGGGGTTGTTGCGTATGGGATAAAGAGGACTTGATGCTTTAATGCTATGGTTGGGTTTTACCTTAATGATCTTTAGTAGTTGTGGATGCTTGCTAGAGTTCCAAGCATAAGTGCATATGATCCAAGTACAGAAAGTATGTTAGCTTATGCCTCTCCCTCATATAAAATTGCAATAATGATTACCGGTCTAGTTATCGATTGCCTAGGGACAAATAACTTTCTCGTAACAAAACGCTCTTTACTAAAACCAACTTAGTTATTGCTTTATCTAAACAGCCCCTACTTTTTATTTACGTAATCATTATTATCTTGCAAACCTATCCAACAACACCTATAAAGTACTTCTAGTTTCATACTTGTTCTAGGTAAAGCGAACATCAAGCGTGCGTAGAGTTGTATCGGTGGTCGATAGAACTTCAGGGAATATTTGTTCTGCCTTTAGCTCCTCGTTGGGTTTGACACTCTTACTTATCGAAAACTGTTGCGATCCCCTATACTTGTGGGTTATCAAGGACGCAGGCGCCTGGGGGCGCTCCGGCGAGCCGGGGCTTGGCGAAGCCAAGGCAGAGGAGGGACTGCGCGGAGAGGGCCCAGAATGAGACGGATACGGCGGGTTCAAGGCGAAGTTCGCCGAATCTGACAAAGAACATGGCCGGAGCGGCGGCCTTGCTGTGTTCAGGGACGGCGTGGCTCGCCGTTGACGAGGAAGAAGCAGGGCGCCGGACTCGCAGCAGGGGCTACTAGAGGTTGGGGGCTCAGCGGCGGCGGCCATCGCCGGAGGTCCTGGTGGGAGGAGGAGGCGGGGCGCGGGCTCGCGCGCCAAGGTGAGGTGGAGGAGGAGCTGAGTACGGGGAGGCCGACGTGATCGTGCGCACAGGGCGGCGACGGACCGGAGAGCGGGCCGCAGAGGCAGAGAGCTTCTGTTTCTCTCCCTCTGCTGTAGGTGCGACGTAGGAGGAGGGCGAAGGGAGAGAGGAGATCGAGCGGAAGCAAACGAGGGGGAGGCGGCGCTGAGGAGGGAGATGGGGATCGAGGGAGAGGAGAGACTGCAAGGGTTTCGGGCTAGGGTTGGCCATAGGTGCGGCTGGGCCTTGGGAGGCCGGCCCAGTGGAGAGGAAAACGGCCAGGGCCTGCTGGGCTGCTCTCTCCTACTCTCTTTCTCATTTCTTAACCATTAAGAGAAAAGAAAATAGATAGAAGAAGAAAAAAGAAAGAGAGGGTTAGGGATGGAATTTGGGCATGGGGGTTATATGCCCGGACTCATAAAATGAGCCTGATCCCGGAAAAATAGAAGTGGGCACGCGGTTGAAGTTGAATTCAAACTCATTTGAAAATAAATCCAAAAGATTTGAATAGGAAGTGAGGGTTAGGAAGGTCCAAAAATGTTTGGACTCTTGGTGGAGCTCCGGAAAATGGAGAAAGGATATATAGCAAAGTTAGAGGCCAAGAGTTGTGATAACAAAGGCATTGGGATTTTTGCAAGTGTGTTAAGGTGAATTCCCAAATAGTGGAATATTTAATATAGCTCCCTAATGTCCGGGTATATGTTTTAAACACAATCACCACGTGAATTCCCTCGGTTTAAATAGATCAACGATCTATGCAATTTATTTAGTTGAGTGTTACAAAAAATTAAATGACATGATGACATGATGCAATGCAAATGCTGCAATGATGAATGCAATAAACCAACAACTCACACGACGAAACTTGGAAAAACATGGAAGGCGTCTGAAGATCCGGTCTTGGGGCGTTACAGCGACGGATTCCCCTCTCTGGAGCCCCGAATGGACTCCAGATCAGCCCTCCCGAGAGAGATTAGGGCTTGGCGGCGGCTCCGTATCGTAAAACGTGATGAATCCTTCTCCCTAATTTTTTTCTCCCCGAACACGAATATATAGAGTTGGAGTTGAGGTCGGAGGAGCACCAGGGGGCCCACAAGGCAAGGGAGCACGCCCAGGGGGTAGGCGCGCCCCCCACCCTCGTGGACAGTGTCGGGGGTTGGGTGCGACATATGCCAAAGGATGGCTTATCATGGTGGGAGCGAGTAGAACGTCGTCGGTGCCTGGAAACGGGATAAGGCGAAGGCATGCACGCCGGCGAATCTTACCCAGCTTCGGGGCTCTCCGTGGAGATAACACCCCTACTGCTGCTCTGCGGGGTCTCCGCATGATCACTATGGCCAAAGTGTGTACACGGTTGCTCCTTGAGCTGTTTCCTAGAGGTAGGAGAAGGCAAGGCTAGCTTTCTCCTTCCTATATGATCTTCTCTAGTGCTAATGGATTCGAACCCTTTGCATGGGTGCCCTGGGGGGTTTATATAGGCCTACCCCCAGGGGTACAATGGTAATCCGGCTGGACGCGGGCCCAGCCATCAGTCTCTCTGGCCGCCGTCTTATCCGCCGACTCCTGGGGCCCGCCGACTGGTGGGCCCCGCTGACTGGCTCGGTACGGAGCCGACAGGCCGCGTCCGCCGCGGGCGGGTCTTGCCGGCTGCAGATTACTGTAGCCGTGCTTCTAATGACGCGGGCTCGGTCATGGGGTCATGGCAACAGCTCCGCCGTCTGGCGGGCGATCACTGTTGCCACTCCCTGTCGCGTCTGGTTAATGGCGCATGGGGCCGTGGGAGGGGCTGGCCGACTCCTGGGGGCCGACTCCCAACTGGGCCGACTGGTGGCGCTCTCGCCGTCTTCTGTACACCCGCCGACTGGTGGGACCCGTCGTCCCTGGGTCGTACCGGCAGGCCGTCGTGGGCACAGGACTCCGCCCACTGGGGCTGACGTCAGGGCCGGCATGGCAACAGTGCTGCGACGGGTGGAGATCTCCGCGGGTACGGCGTACTGTGGCCACGCGTGCCCTGGGAAAGGATGGGAGTGGACCTTACTGTGGCCACTCCCAGTCCCGTCCCTCTTTATGAGGGCATGGGGGTTGTTGGCGTCGCGGGCCGACTCCCCATGGATGGCTTCTCTGGAAATAGCCAGTTAGGAGTCGGCTCATCCTGAAGTTGTCCCCGGGACTCTGCCGCGAGTGGGCAGTCGGATGCCTCGCCGCCGACTCTCAGAAGGCGGCTCTTCGTCCTGGGGTCTTGAGGGGCGCAGCCTGCCCCGATGTCTTGAAAGGTTCTGGGCCTGGGTTAGCCTACCCATGGCCCATTACTCCGACAGACAGGGTGTGGCCCCCTGGCCTTGATTCTTTCGCAAGTATTTTTTATATATTCCTAAAATATTCTCCGTTGATTTTCAGGTCATTCCAAGAACTTTTATTTCTGCACAAAAATAACACCATGGCAATTCTGCTGAAAACAGCGTTAGTCCGGGTTAGTTCCATTCAAATCATGCAAGTTAGAGTCCAAAACAAGGGCAAAAGTGTTTGGAAAAGTAGATACGATGGAGACGTATCACATGACGGCGTGGTGGTGATGGAGCTCGTGGTTCTCCGGCAGGGCTTCGCCAAGCGCTACGGAGGAGGAGGAGGAGGTGTTGGAGAGGGGAGGGGCTGCGCCAAGGGAAGTGTATGGCAGCCCTCCCACCCCCTACTATTTATAGTGGAAGGGGAGAGGGGACCGCCCCCCCAGATCCCATCTACAACTACAAGGGGGCGGCAGCCAAGGGGAGGCTTGCCCCCAAGATAGGTGGGGCACCCCCTCTAGGGTTTCCCCCAACCCTAGGCGCATAGGACCTAGGGGGAGTTGGCGCCCAGCCCACCTAGGGGCTGGTTCCCCTCTATATTCAGCCCATAGGTCCCTCCGGGGCAGGTGGACCCTCGGAACCCCTTCGGTGGTCCCGGTACAATACCGGTAACCCCCCGAACACTTCCGACGACCGAATAAGGACTTCCCATATATAAATCTTCATCTCCAAGCCATTCCGAAACTCCCCGTGACGTCCGGGATCTCATCCGGGACTCCGAACAACTTTCGGTAACCACATACTATTTCCCATAACAACTCTAGCGTCACCGAACCTTAAGTGTGTAGACCCTACGAGTTTGGGAACCATGCAGACATGACCGAGACATCTCTCCGGCCAATAACCAACAGCGGGATCTGGATACCCATGTTGGCTCCCACATGTTCCACGATGATCTCATCGGATGAACCATGATGTCGAGGATTCAATCAATCATGTATGCAATTCCCTTTGTCCATTGGTATGTTAATTGCCCGAGATTCGATCGTCGGTATCCCCATACCTCGTTCAATCTCGTTACCGGCAAGTCTCTTTACTCGTTCCATAATGCATGATCCCGTGGCTAACTCCTTAGTCACATTGAGCTCATTATGATGATGCATTACCGAGTGGGCCCAGAGATACCTCTCCGTCATACGGAGTGACAAATCCAAGTCTCAATTCGTGCCAACCCGACAGATACTTTCGGAGATACTCACCTTTATAGCCACCCAGTTACGTTGTGATGTTTGGTACACCCAAAGCATTCCTACGGTATCCGGGAGTTGCACAATCTCATGGTCTAAGGAAATGATACTTGACATTAGAAAAGCTTTAGCAAACGAACTACACGATCTTGTGCTACTCTTAGGATTGGGTCTTGTCCATCACATCATTCTCCCAATGACGTGATCCCGTTATCAATGACATCCAATGTCCATGGTCAGGAAACCATGACCATCTATTAATCAACAAGCTAGTCAACTAGAGTCTTACTAGGGACATATTACGATCTATGTATTCACACATGTATTACGGTTTCCGGTTAATACAATTATAGCATGAACAATAGACAATTATCATGAACATGGAAATATAATAATAACCACTTTATTATTGCATCTAGGGCATATTTCCAACAAATACTTCCGCCGTTGAGGACACGGGGGGCGCGACCCTCGTGAAGACAGGGGATGGGGGCCCTGGATTATTCAGCCCCCAGCCGAATACCGCTCCGGAGAAGGATCCGGAGTCGAGTGAGCGGCCCCCTTCAAGGGAGGGGGAGCGCCTATTCTTACGGCGACCTCCATGGATCTGGAGGCGCCAAACACGCTGAGGGACGAACTGCAGAATGCGTCCATCTTGGAGGGGCATCGTACCTTGATGGGTACATTGGCTGAGAATATTCAGTTCGCTAAAAGCGGGCTGAATGAAGCCTTTACGAGCCTACTAACAGGCTTCGAGGTATGCGATGTAATGTCTTTAGCCACTTTCCATATGGAAAATATGCCTGTATATAGATAGTAGCCCTTGAGACTCTGGTCAGCCCATGAGGAAGGGCGAACAGAGGATCTATATATGTCTGCAGGAACTAACATACTTATTTGGCTGGAAAAATAGGCTTCACTGTTAGCAGCAACCGCCTAGGCCGCGGAGGTTTTCGAACTGAAACGGCAACTGAAGCAGGCCGATGAGGACATTGTCCTTATTAACAAGTGGCTCGATGAGGCACAAGGTATGCTGTAAGCATCCCGTTTGTGCCTATATGAATGTGCAAATGCAAAGTTGAAACTTAGACTCTGTTATGTGTGAAATTGCAGATGGCGCTGCTGAGGTCGAGACCCTTATGGGTGAACTTTCCCGGGCCAAGGAACAGGCGAGAGTGAGAAATGCGGCCGCTGATAAAGCAGCTGCAGATTTGAAGGCCGAACAGGCCACCCGGCGCCAGGTCGAGGACCAGGTATCTATAGTAGAGCAAGACCTCAAGGACGTTGCTCGCAAGTGCAAGTCCCTTGAGGAGGAGATTAAAGCCAAGGCAACTGAGCTCGCCAAGGCCCTTAAGGAGGCCAAAGAGGCGCGGTCCGAATCTAGAGCGGCTCGCGAGGAGGTCCAGCAGGCCGGGCAGATAGCGGCTGGTAAGCCCTTTCTTTTACAGACTAAGTTTGGTGATAGAGATATGTCTGGCTTAATCGACCGCGGAGTTCTCCAGACGCTTTTGCGGATCTTCCGAAGAGTACCGTCGATGCCGCGCAATTCTTCCAGGCTCAGGAGGGACATGCAATGGAGAAGCTGTTTTGGTCACAGTTCGCGGCACGGGAGCGCCCGGCGCTGCTGAATGATCAAATGGTGCAGTGGGCCGAGCTGCATAAGATGTCTGGAGCGGCCATGAAGGACGTCGTAGTTCGGCTATGGCCAGCCGAACCCATTCCGAGTAGCTATTTTGGCCCGGCGCAGCGACTTGTCAATGCAGTGCCCCGAATCGATGCAATCAAGCGGTCCGTGTGCATAGAAGGTGCACGGATGGCCTTTGCCCACGTCAAGATGCACTAGGCAAAGATGAACGCTGCCAAAGTGGCTGACGAGGGCCCTCCCGGAGGCAAGAACCACCGCACGCCGGAGCGCTATTTAGAGGACGTCCTAGAGGGTGCCCGCTTGATAGAGAGTCAATGCTCAAAGGACGTTATGTTCGAATAATTGTACCCGAATTATCCGGACGTTTTCATTATATATGAAGGCTTTGTAGTATATTTATGTCTTTGTCTGAAAGTTCTTCCCTCATGTGTGGCCATTTTTTTATTCCTAAGAGTTTTCCAGTCATCGGCTTCGGCCCCCACGTAGATACTATAGGGGTGTTCGGAATAGCACATGATCACACTTGACCCAATGTCTTGGTCCGTGAAGGAGGTGTCAGTGCAGCGAACCAGGCAATCGGACTATGTGGCTTTACCACTCTCACTTGGCCATAGGAGTTTGACGATGGGACTAAAAGATAGCCCCTGGTATGTACGCGGCTATCCAGATACGGATGCGTTGCGTATGTGACCGGAAAAGCGGTGCTTTGTGTAATACGGAAACAATCGCTAAAGATTTTAATAAGTCACCGAGTGGCTGACCGCCTCTCGCCACATCATGACAGTCAGTTTTCGGCTTTCTCTACTGAGGTGCTTGACCGGACGAACCAGAAGCACAATCGCAGTAGTTCTCCCTTTACTACCCTAGCCGAACAAATGGAACGTAAGGTAGCAAACACAGGAGCCGGGCAACCCAACTACTGACCAAAGACATGATTCGGAGCCGATGCATATAATGCCAAGCTCAGGATGCCGAATTGTGCTATAAAGCTATTCGGGCTTCTGTTTGGCGACACATGTGTGGCCATATAGAGCCCCTGGCAATTTGTGCCGAGGTGTGTGAGTGAGATAACTGAGGATACGGTATATTGTCTATGAATAAAGGCGATACCGAATACAAATTGTTTTCACTGGAATCTGATTGACACGTCAAAATGTGATCTTACAAAGGGTACCATAATCACCGAGCCATTTTACATGTCATGGGTCTAAGAAGAAGGGGAAAAGCTCTATACATGTTCTTGAATAAAGTTTTGGTCTACAAAATCCTTTGGACCTCCTGCCGCACGTTTGTGCTACTTTCGCCTTGGAGAGAGAGGCTCCTTGAGAGGAATGGTCTTTGGCTATTTGTACGAAACCGGGCTCGAAAAGAGTCCTTGTAAGTCCATAGGATGAATAGGTTTTAATTCACATGTTGTAGAAGAGAAAAAATAATTAAGAAAAAGGGAAGGTCGTATAGGGTCGAACCGTACTATGGGCCTATCTGTATTGTGCCTCCGCTGATGCGCAAGGTATTTTGAGTGCATAACTATGCACGCGCGGTACGAATTTCGCGGACGTGTGTGGTGATCGACGGAGTTGAAACTGCTAGTCCAGCTCTGGAATTACCGAGCTGTCAGCATGCGGAACTGACCTGTCTTGTTTAATGAAGTCCGGCGGCTTGATGGCCGATGAGGTGTGCGGCTTCACAGGGCCGCCCTATACTTCAGTGGCGATGGCCGCGGTATGCTCCTCGGTACGGAGGGAGCATTCCATGTTTCCATTGATTGTAATGACGCCACGTGGGCCGGGCATCTTGAGCTTTAGATAAGCGTAGTGCGGGACCACATTAAAACAGGCGAAAGCGGTTCGTCCGAGCAGTGCGTGCTATCCACTGCGGAAGGGGACGATATCGAAGATCAAGTCTTCACTTCGGAAGTTGTCCGGCAAACCGAAGACGACTTCCAATGTTATTGAGCCCGTGCAGCGAGCCTCTACACCGGGTATTACTCCTTTAAAGGTAGTTTTAGTGGGCTTGATTCTTGACGAATCAATGCCCATTTTGCGGACAGTGTCCTAATAGAGCAGGTTGAGACTGTTGCCGCCGTCCATGAGGACTCGCGTAAGGTGGAATCCGTTGACGATTGGGTCGAGGACCAGAGCTGCTGAACCTCCATGACGGATACTAGTTGGGTGGTCCTTTCGATCGAAGGTGATCGGACAAGCCGACCATGGGTTGAATTTTGGGGCGACCGGCTCGACGGCGTAGACGTCCCTTAACGCGCGCTTGCGCTCCCGCTTGGGGATATGTGTGACATATATCATATTCACCATTTTTACCTCGGGGGGAACTTTCTTCTGTCCACCCGTGTTCGATGGGCGAGGCTCTTTGTCGTCTTCGCTGGGCGGCGCTTTCCCTTTATGTTCGGTGTTAAGCTTGTCGGATTGTTTAAAGACCCAACGGTTTCTGTTGTGTATGATTGGAAGGCTTATCGGGGGTGTCGTGAATCTGGCAAGGCCGATCGAGTATTCTGTCCAAACTAGATGGACCATCTCTATTTCCTTTGAATGGCTTCTTCTGTTGACCGGATTTAGAGCCGCTGAATCTAGCGTTGACCGTTGTGTCTTCGGTACTTTCGTTGTGGATTCGACGCTTGTGCTTGTTGCGTCGTGGTTTGCCATTGCCGTCCCTGGCTTCAGAGGTGCCGGGGACGCTGGTGCTATTGCTTCTGCGGGCTAGCCAGCTGTCTTCTCCCATGCAAAAGTGGGTCATTAGTACGGTAAGGGCTGCCATGGACTTCAGCTTTTCTTGGCCAAGGTGTCGGGCGAGCCATTCGTCGCGGACGCTGTGTTTAAAGGCCGCGAGGGCTTCGGCGTCCGGACAGTCAACAATTTGGTTCTTTTTAATTAAGAATCTTGTCCAGAGTTTCCAGGCTGACTCTCCGGGTTATTGGACTATGTGACTGATGTCGTCGGTGTTTGGGGGCATACATAGGTACCTTGGAAGTTGTCTCTAAAGGCATCTTCCAGATCTTCCCAGCTGCCAATAGAATTTTCTGGGAGACTGTTTAACTAGTGCCGTGCTGGTCCCTTAAGTTTCAGGGGGAGATATTTGATGGCATGTAGGTCGTCCCCGCGATCCAGGTGTATGTGGAGAAGAAAATCTTCAATCCATACTGTGGGGTCCGTCGTGCCGTCGTATGAGTCAATGTTCACGGGTTTAAACCCTTCTGGGAACTGGTGCTCCATTACCTCATCGGTAAAGCATAGGGGGTGCGTGGCGCCTCTATGTCGGGCGATGTCGCGACGTAGTTCGGATGAAGTCCGTATGCGATTTTCGGCCTGAGTGAGGTTGTGCTTGTCGCACCAGGCCTGACGGCCGTCCTCTCGCACTGGGGCACGTCCCCTTGATCCATAGATTGATCTGGTTTGACCAGCTCTATTGTCCAGGTCCTGTCATAGGTCATATGTATATTTTGGAGCCGTCGTTCCCCTGCTTTTATGACGAGGTGGTGCAGGCTGGTGCTCGACTTGAGTTGTCACTTTGTCCCGGCCACGCGGTGGTCGGTTAGGTCTGTCAGCAGCGTCACGTGTTGGCGGTATGGGCTCCAGGGCCTCATCGTCGAATTGGGGTAGCAACTTGCGTTTCGGGTAGCTCTTTGTTGGGCGTTCGAGGCTGTATTCCTCGGCTGCCAGGACGTTAGTCCATCTGTCATTGAGTAAGTCCTGATCAGCTTGAAGCTGCTGCTACTTCTTTTTCAGCCTTCTTGCGGTGGCGATTAGCCGGCGCTTAAAGCGCTCTTGTTCGAGGGGTTCCTCCGACACGATGAAATCTTCATCACGGAGGCTCACATCTTCTTCGAAGGTCGGTAGGTAATTACTATCCTCCGAGCCCTCGGTCTCGAAAAGATCGTCGGGGTTTACCTGCCCATCCTCCCAATCATCCTGTTCGGATGTTGGCTCTACAGGGCCTTCAGGGTCTTCGGCATTCTCCGGGATATTATTGTCTTCGGTGTCGGTATTGTCGTCTTTGTCGCGATGTGGTTTTGAGCGGTGCCGCTGTCGTCGATGTTTCGGAGGGGCTTCAGCAGGCTTGTCCTCAACCGGATTTTCCTTGTCGTCGTCGCCATCCTCTTTGGGTGTGTCCACCATGTACACGTCGTATGTGGAGGTGGTTGTCCATCGTCCGGTAAACTGAGGGTTTTGGCCTTGTTCGTCTCTGGCATCATCGTCCATACCGTCGATATCTTCGAAGGCGTAATCCAGCATGTCGGTTAGATACTCGATAGTGGCTATGAAGTGGGTAGTGGGTGGGACATAAAATTCCCCGCTCTCAGCCCCTAGTCTGGGCTAGGCATAATTCGGAAGCGATCCTTCCATAATGGCGAGTGATCGCATTAAGTCCAGAGCCTCATTTAAAGGTGAGTGTTGGACAGAGAGGCAAGAGTCCGTGGGGCTGTCTGGAGTTGGAGCCTCCTGGTGGCGCCCGCTTGACACGGACCTCGAGAGTTCGGACGTAGAGTCCGCGGGGTATCCGGTGCTTGAGTGACAACGGGAGTTCGGTTCGCCTTCGGGTTTGCCGATAACGCCGTCCCCTCCGGATCTCCGATAACAAGTTTCGTAATTGCAGGGAATCCGGCGGGCTCTAACCTCCCTGTTGGGATCTATGGTAGGGTGCGTCGACTGCAAATTAAAAAATTTCCTACGCACAAAACAACCAAGAACATGCTACAGGAGATGGATCACAGTTCGTTACCACTAGACGTGCAGTGTCGTGCAACGGAAGAAGAGTTGGGGCAGCGCGTCCGCATGGATCATCTCCTCCTCGTGCGATCTCCCTCGTACAGCCGGTAGCCGGTTCTCACGTACAGGTTCGCCGGAGCGGTGCAAGTGCACCGCCTCTAACGGTATCCGTGCGTGCAGGAGGAACGTCATGCGGCGAACTGCTAGGTCTGATCACACAACCGGCGGCGAGTGGAGGTGTCTATTCGCAACACATGCAAAACCTAGTGACAGCGCCGAAGCGATCAATTGCGTGAGTGTGCGACACCTCCACTTTATATAGGTGTCCGTCGCAGGCTCAACACTTGGGCTTTGCACGGACCCTAAAGCCCATAAGTCTACTCGGCCACAATCAGAATACAGCTTGAATCACATCCGACCAGTGTCCTCAGATCCGACCTAGTAGGTTCCTTCCCTTAAGCGCGCGACCCCTTAGGTTCAAGCTGGCTTGGTCGCAGTTCGGATCAGCTCCGAACTGCACAGTTGGTAACGGCCTCTAGCAAGGCATGCCGAACACCAAACAAACTATGAAGCTGGTTAGGCGAACTTGTACATCATACTTCCATTCCTTTTGCCACATGATATATGTTGTTAGGCTCAAGGCGAGTCTGTCATCCTTGTGCTAGCCCGACCTTTTTCTCGTTCCAGTGATGCCAAGCACAAACCGGATTATCTCATAATCCTTGTCGCATGGCCATGCTTATCCTGGTCGGATCACACGAGGGGCCCAGAGTATATCTCTCCTGATCGGAGGGGCAAATCCCATCTTGCTCGACCACGTCTCGTAGCATGGTTCTGGACAAACCCAAAACCTACCTTTATAACTACCCAATTACGGAGTAGCATTTGGTCGACCCAAAGTAAGTCTGTCACCATCCCGAGTACATGCGTCAGCTCAGGTCTTAGGACATAGAACATATGTTGTACTCGAGACTCACATATGACATATCACTGTATCTCATAGTTGGGTCTGTCCGACTCAGACCTTATGTGGACTTGGATCCGACTATGTCGAATCCGACCAGATCCTTCCAAGTCCATATTATCCGGTTAGCATCCAATGCTCCATGGCTAGTGAGACCAAGCCATCGACCGTGTCATATGCTATTCTAGTTGGCTGCGCGTCCACACAGCCCTTTCGACTAGGGACCTTTTAGGACAGTCATCATACAATGCATAGTCCCACAAACAAGTCACGTACTTGCTGATACACATCATTGATAATGTCCAAGGACTATCTTTATTCATAAACACATAGGAAATATCATCATACATGATTGCCTCTAGGGCATATCTCCAACAGTCTCCCACTTGCACTAGAGTCAATCAAATAGACATCAAATGCCCATAGCTCTAACGTGACCCTCATGCTTGGGTTGTGGAAGCGACTTAGTCAACGGATCCGCAACATTTGCATCCATGTGAATTTTGCATAACTCTACATCACCACTCTTTACGATCTTTCGTATCAGGTGATATTTCCGATCTATGTGTCTGACCTTGTGGTGATTCCTTGGCTCCTTGGCTTGTGGGATGGCACCATAATTATCACAATAAAGGTCCAACGGTTTTACCGAGGCTAGGAAAATACCAAGATCATCCAGAAAGTTCCGGATCCAAACACCTTCCTTTGCAGCTTCACAAGCCGCAATGTATTCGGCTTCTGTAGTAGAATCGGCCACTGTATCTTGCTTGGAACTCATCCAGCTCACTGCTCCTCCGTTCATGACGTACACGAATCCGGACTATGATCGACAATCATCTCTGTCGGTTTGGAAACTAGCATCGGCGTAACCCCTTACGACGAGCTCTTCCTCACCTCCATAAACTAGGAACATCTCTTTAGTCCTTTTCAGGTACTTCAAAATAGTCTTTACCGCTGCCCAATGACTCTCACCTGGGTTGGCCTGTTATCTACTTGTTAGGCTAATTGCAAAAGAAACATCGGGCCGCGTACATATCATGGCATACATGATGGATCTGATTGCCGAGGCATACGGAATCCTACTCATCCTGCTTCGCTCATCAGATGTCGAAGGACTCTGAGTCTCGCTTAGCCTTATACCATGTGAGAGTGGCAAGAACCCTTTCTTTGCCTCACTCATGTTGAACCGCTTCAACACTTCATCTATGTACGTGCTCTGGCTTAAGCCGAGCAGCCTCCTTGATCTATCTCTATAAATCTTAATGCCTAAAATGTACATTGCCTCACCAAGGTCCTTCATTGAAAACTTGCCATTCAATGACTCCTTGACCGAGTTCAGCATCGAAATGTCATTTCCGATCAGCAGTATGTCATCCACATACAAGATCAAAAACACTATCGAGCTCCCACTTAACTTCTTGTATAAACAAGTCCTATTCGCTTTTGGTGAAGCCGAAACCAGTGACAACCTCATCAAAACGAATGTTCCAGCTCCGAGATGCTTGCCTCAACCCATAAATGGATCTCTTGAGCTTGCATAGCTTACTAGTGCTAGTCGGATCGATAAAACCCTCGGCCTGTATCATATACACGTCCTCGGTTAAATTTCCATGAAGGAAAGCCGTCTTGACATCCATCTGCCATATCTCGTAATCGAAATATGCAACTATAGCTAGTACGATCCACACCGACTTTAGCATCGCTACCGGTGAGTAAGTCTCGTCGTAGTCAATTCCTTGAACTTGTCCATAACCCTTAGCGACAAGCCGAGCTTTGTGGATCTGAACTTTTCCATCCACATCGGTTTTCTTCTTAAAGACCCATTTGCAACCAATGGATGTTACTCCAGGCGGCGAATCAACCAAGTCCCAAACTTGATTCTCGTCCATGGACTTTAACTCAGATCTCATGGCCTCCAGCCATGCCTCGGAATCTGGGCTCACCATCGCTTCCGCATACGTGGTTGGCTCGTCACTTTCTAGCAACAATGCATCACGCACTCTACGCAATCTTTCCGACCTCCATGGTTTCGGTGCCGCTTCCACTACGGGTTCCCTGACTGACTCCGGTATGATCTCATCACCAGCCGAGCCATCCCCGAGTGGTCCTTGAATTTCTTCGAGTCAGACTGTCCTCCCACTGGCCTCCCGACTGAGAAACTCTTTCTCGAGGAAAACCTCGTTCCGAGCAACAAACACTTTGTTCTCCTCCCGGTTGTAGAAGCTATATCCCAAGGTTTCCCTCGGATATCCCACGAATATGCATTTGTCCAACTTGGGTGTAAGCTTGTCTGACATAAGTCGCTTGACAAATGCTTCACAACCCCAAATCTTTAGAAAAGACAAACTAGGAGTCTTCCCAGTCCACATCTCATGTGGTGTCTTATCTACGGATTTTGATGGTACCCTGTTAAGTGTGAAAGCTGCAGTTTCTAGAGCGCATCCCCAGAATGACAAGGGTAAATCCGACTTGCTCATCATAGATCGAACCATGTCCAACAAGGTACGATTCCTCCGTTCCGATACACCATTTCTCTGTGGCATACCTGGAGGTGTGAGCTGAGGTACTATACCTCTGCTTTTCAGATGATCGTCAAACTCCTGGCTGATGTACTCACCTCCACGATCAGATCGTAGAAGTTTTATAGTCTTGCCGAGCTGATTCTCAACCTCATTTTGAAACTCTTTGAACTTTTCAAAAGTCTCTGACGTGTGCCTCATCAAATAGATATATCCATATCTACTCAAGTCGTCGGTAAAAGTCATGAAGTACTGATAGCCACCCCTGGCAGTTGTGCTCATTGGTCCACACACATCACTGTGCATCAGTTCCAACAGCTCAGATGCCCTCTCACAACTCTTTGCGAAAGGAGACTTAGTCATCTTGCCGAGCAAGCATGATTCGCATGTATCGAACGACCCAAAGTCGGTCGAAGTTAGGAGTCCATCATCATGGAGCTTCTTCATGTGTTTCAGACTAATGTGTCCAAGCTGGCAATGCCAGAAGTATGTCTGACTTATCTCATTAGGCTTATGCCTCTTGACATTCACGTTATAGACCGGTTCCTATTCTAGATTCAATATAAATAACCCATCAACAATGGGTGCATAGCCGTGGAACATACCATTCAAATAAATTGAACATCCATTCTCCTTTAAATTGAATTCATAACCCTGACTCATCAAGCATGAGGCAGAAATAATGTTCTGACTAAGTGCAGGAATGTAATAGCAATTATTCAATTCCAAAATAAATCCAGAAGAAAGCTGGAGCTGCATCGTGCCGACCTCCGATGCAGCAACTCTTGCTTTGTTGCTGACCCTGGTGTCAATCTCCCCATGCGCCACACGCCTAGTTCTTACCAGACCCTGCATCGAGTTGCAAATGTGAACAACCGATCCAGTATCAAATACCCAAGAGCTGCTAGCTATGTCAGCAAGGTAAATGTCTATAACATATGCAACAAGTGTACCTTTGCCTGAAGCAGCATTCCCGGCCTTCTTGCCATGCTCTGCAAGCCACTTGCTATAGTTCCTCTTCCAGTGACCAGTTTCCTTACAATGATAGCAAATGGTCTTTGAGTCCGGTCCAGACTTCGACGCAGCGGCAGAGGTTACTATCTCCTTGCCCTTTTGAAAGTGCAACTATCCCTAGGTGGTTTTGGTAATTCATAACAACATATAGCTCATTGAGCTAATGCTATTCCAAGATGATCATTTCAGGAAAGCTCAATGATTGGCATGGCATGGATGGTGAAAGTGGAACCCTCAAAATGCTAAGGACAAAGGATTGGCTCTAGCTCATATGCTCAAGACTCTTCATTTTACATTTTAGTGGTCCAAGATCACATTGAGTCCATAGGAAAAGCCAATACTATCAAGGAGGGATGAGGTGTTGCTTAATGAGCCTCTTGCTTCATGTGCTTAATGATATGCTCCAAAATCCTCAGCTACTTTCCCATATCCACATTTGACCTAAACCCAAAGCCAAACTCGGCCCTACCGATTCTTTCAACCCGGCGCCACCGAGTTTCACTTGTCATAGCCATTGCCAAACCCTAAGCAAATCGGTTCTACCGATAGGGATCTCGGTCTCACCGAGATGGGATTGCAATTTCTCTGTTTCCTTTTCGTAAATTTTTGGTCTCATCGAAAGAGCGGATCGGTCCCACCGAGATTGCAATGTGAACTCAGTGTTTCCTTTTCGTAACATTTCGGTCTCACCGAGAAGAGCGAATTGGTCCCACCGAGTTTGCCTGACCAACCCTCTGGTTAGCTTATTACCAAATCGGTCTCACTGAGTTTGTGTAATCGGTCTCACCGAGATTACGTTATGCCCTAACCCTAACCATATCGGTCCTACCGAGTTGCATGTCAGTCCCACCGAAAATCTCTAACGGTCACTAGGTTTACTATTTCGGTCCGACCGAGTTTGTTGATTCGGTCCCACCGAGATTGGTAAATTGTGTGTAACGGTTGGATTTTGTGTGGAGGCTATATATACCCCTCCACCTCCTCTTCACTCGTGGAGAGAGCCATCAGAACACATCTACACTTCCAACTCATATGTTCTGAGAGAGAACCACCTACTCATGTGTTGAGGCCAAGATATTCCATTCCTACCACATGAATCTTGATCTCTAGCCTTCCCCAAGTTGCTTTCCACTCAAATCTTCTTTCCACCAAATCCAAATCCTGTGAGAGAGAGTTGAGTGTTGGGGAGACTATCATTTGAAGCACAAGAGCAAGGAGTTCATCATCAACACACCATTTGTTACTTCTTAGAGAGTGGTGTCTCCTAGATTGGCTAGGTGTCACTTGGGAGCCTCCGACAAGATTGTGGAGTTGAACCAAGGAGTTTGTAAGGGCAAGGAGATCGCCTACTTCGTGACGATCTACCGCTAGTGAGGCAAGTCCTTCGTGGGCGATGGCCATGGTGGGATAGACAAGGTTGCTTCTTCGTGGACCCTTCGTGGGTGGAGCCATCCGTGGACTCGCGCAACTGTTACCCTTCGTGGGTTGAAGTCTCCATCGACGTGGATGTAGGATAGCACCACCTATCCGAACCACGGGAAAAACATCCGTGTCTCCAATTGTGTTTGAATTCTCCAAACCCTTCCCTTTACATTCTTGCAAGTTGCATGCTTTACTTTCCGCTGCCAATATACTCTTTGCATGCTTGCTTGAATTGTGTGATGATTGCTTGACTTGTCCTAAAATAGCTAAAATCTGACAAGAACTAAAATTGGGAAAAGGTTAAGTTTTTATTTGGTCAAGTAGTCTAATAACCCCCCCCCCTCTAGACATACTTTCGATCCTACACCTTTGCCTTAGCCTTTTTCTTGGACCAACTCTTCTTGAACTTAGCCGATTTCTGCACCATCAACACTTGATGTGTGCCTTTCTTAATATCCTGCTCTGCCACTTTGAGCATCCCATGCAATTCAGTGAGCTTCTTATCCATGCCATGCATATGATAGTTCGAGATGAACGTCCCATAGCTGGGCGAAAGAGAACCCAGAACTGCATCAGTAGGCAGCTCATCCAAGAGCGGGAAGCCCAACCAATCCAAAGCTTGCACATATCCGATCATCTTGATCACATGCGGGCTCAGTGGATCACCTTCCTTCAGCTTACAATCCATCAAGGATCGCCAGACATTGAACCTTTCGGTCCTAGCCTGCACCTGAAACATGCTCTTGAGACTCTCGATCATATCGAAAGCCCCAACGTCTTCGAAATGCTGCTGCAAATTAGGCTCCATACAAGCTAGCATGAGGCAGCTGATCTCGTTTGATTCATCAACGAGTTTCTGGTAGGCATTCTTGGTTGTGGTACTATCATTATCGGCACGTTCCTCTGGAAGCGGATCCTCTAGAACATGTTCCTTTTTATCATGCTTGAGAACAATTCTCAAATTTCTATACCAGGTAGTAAAGTTTGTTCCATTTAGTTTATCCTTTTCCAGAATTGATTTCAATGCAAAGTTGGGTTGAGCAGGTGGAGCCATTGATCTACAACAGAAAAATATGCAATCACTAGGCAATGTGTTTATGTAGAGTAATTCTAGCCTTAAACAGAAATACTCCCACTGAAGTCAGCATCCCTCTGCAAACTCTCAGTGATTCAGGATCCGACTAGCGCATGTGACTAGTGAGCTTTAGCATCACTGCTATACAACATGCCTATCCGGTAAGCAACTCCTTACTAATCGTATATCTATACGACTCCTGTCGATCGGGTAGGTATCTCATACCCCGGCTCCCGACCTCTTTTGCCACAAGGCCCAAAACCATTTTGATAGCCTTGTCAAGTTAACCTAATGCAGTGCATGTCCGTGTCCAACACGAACCCTTCAGTTCAAGGACACCTAGCAGCACCCCAATTTACTTGATATTCATGAGGGATCTTTCTATCATTCTAACATGCATAGACACAAAGAAGCATAACAATCACAAGTAAAACATATATTGTGAAATAGTATGGCTCCTTCATGGATGTTCTTCCAGGTCGGCTCCAACCCCGATGACCATCTAGAAACTCCATCTTGTTTGTCACGCCGGGCCGCCAAGCCGCCAACCTGATCTCTATTATCCAAATACTACAACTAGTAATGAATTTTACATAGAGTCATAAGTCGACACGCAGGTCGTTATACAATAAAATTACAGCACTTCGGCTCCTGCCGGCTGACAAACATGACACGCAGGACATGTATAATTTACACACATGCATCACATACACATGAGCCATACTATTCACATCAAACCCTGCAAAATAAAGATATGCATAGAATCGCATTCTACCTGTTTTGAGTGATTGTGTACGAAATACAAGGCGCTACACACACGGCGATCATCGTGAGCCCGATTCGGATTTACGTTTCACTGTTAACCCCGATGGCGGATACCGACCGGTAGGGGTAGGTTGTGTCACGACCTAATCGATTCCGATCATCAGAAAACATAGCCACATCGATCCCCATGTGCAGTTGATCTCATCAACTTTGCACACAGCCGATCTTAACAACGACAACATATCTCATCTATCGCCTCCACATATCTAATATGCATACGATCTGAATCCAAATCCTATAGCAAAGGCTCTGATACCACTGTTGGGATCTACGGTAGGGTGCGTCGACTGCAAATTAAAATTTTCCTATGCGCAGAACAACCAAGAACATGCTACGGGAGATGGATCACAGTTCGTTACCACTAGACGCGTAGTGTCGTGCAGCGGAAGAAGAGTTGGGGCAGCGTGTCTGCATGGATCGTCTCCTCCTCGTGCGATCTCCCTCGTACAGCCGGTAGTTGGTTCCCACATACAGATTCACCGGAGCGGCGCAAGTGCACCGCCTCTAATGGTATCCGCGCGTGCAGGAGGAACGTCGTGCGGCGAACTGCTAGGTCCGATCACACAACCGACGGCGAGTGGAGGTGTCTATTCGCAACACATGCAAACCCTAGTGACAGCACCGAAGCAATCAATCGCATGAGTGTGCGGCACCTCCACTTTATATAGGCGTCCGTTGCAGGCTCAACACTTGGGCCTTGCACGGACCCTAAAGCCCATAAGTCTACTCGGCCACAATCCGAATACAGCTCGGATCACATCCGACCAGTGTCCTCGGATCTGACCTCATAGGTTCCTTCCCTTAAGCGCGCGACCCCTTAGGTTCAAGCCGGCTTGGTCGCAGTTCGGATCACCTCTGAACTGCACAGTTGGTAGAGGCCTCTAGCAAGGCATGCCGAACACCAAACAGACTATGAAGCTGGTTAGGCGAACTTGTACATCATACTTCCATTCCTTTTGCCACACGATATATGTTGTCAGGCTCAAGGTGAGTCTGTCATCCTTGTGCTAGCCCGACCTTTTTCTCGTTCCAGTGATGCCGACCACAAACCGGATTATCTCATAATCCTTGTCCCATGGCCATGCTTATCCTGGTCGAATCACACGAGGGGCCCAGAGTATATCTCTCTTCATCGGAGGGGCAAATCCCATCTTGCTCGACCACATCTCGCGGCATGGTTCTAGACAAACCCGAAACCTACCTTTATATCTACCCAGTTACGGAGTAGCGTTTGGTCGGCCCAAAGCAAGTCTGTCACCATCCTGAGTACATGCGTCAGCTCAGGTCTTAGGACATATAACATATGTTGTACTCGAGACTCACATATGACATATTGTTGCGTCTCATAGTTGGGTCTGTCCGACTCGGACCTTATCTCGATTCGGATACGACTACGTCGAATCCGACCAGATCCTTCCAAGTCCATATTATCCGGTTAGCATCCAATGCTCCATGGCTAGTGAGACCAAGCCATCGACCGTGTCATATGCTAGTCTAGTTGGTTGCGCGTCCACACAGCCCTTTCGACTAGGGACCTTTTAGGACAGTCATCATACAATGCATAGTCCCACAAACAAGTCACGTAGTTGCTGATACACATCATTGATAATGTCCAAGGACTATCTTTATTCATAAACACATAGGAAATATCATCATACATGATTGCCTCTAGGGCATATCTCCAACACTCCCGTCTTCGGACCTGACAGCCTGCTCATGATCTAAGGCCAGAGTGGTGATCGAGGCCGTGAACCCTTCGAAGATCAAATCTCCTCGGATATCGGGCACATAGTTTAGGTTCCCAAAACTGATCTGATGACCAAGGGCGTAGCTGTCAATCTGCTCGAGGTGGCCAATCGAGTTGGCACGCAGCATGAAGCCGCCGAATACGGAAATCTGGCCCGGGGAAAAATCTCCCCCGAAACAACATCATTGTGGATGATTGAACGGGCCATTGAATCCTTTGTCGGCAGCAAAGAGGAACTCTCAATGAAAGCACCAATGACGGTGTCAAAACCGGCAAATCTCGGGTAGGGGGTCCGGAACTGGGCGTTTAAGGATCTTAGGTAACAGGAGGCAGGGGACACGATGTTTACCCAGGTTCGATCCCTCTTAATGGAGGCAATACCCTACTTCCTGGTTGACTGACTTTGATGAGTATAGGGATTACAAGAGTTGATCTACCACGAGATCATAATGGCCAAACTCTAGATGTCTAGCATGTATGATTATGATCACTACACCACAACACGAACGCAAGGGCATGTAAACTGCCGGGAGAACACACTTAATAGGGCATGTAAACTGCCGGGAGTCGATTTCTCCCGGCAGATAGAACTGCCACGAGAACGGCTGCCTGGAATAACTTCTCCCGGCTGATAAATTTTCCCGGCAGTTTATCTGACCTTAACAATATACATGCCGGCAGTTCCATTGCCAGCATACACAAGTGTACCCGGCAGATAATCTGCCATCACGTTTTGTTTCACCAATAGTCTAGACTATTCTTGCCAACATATCCCCAATTTAATAATGTTCAGGCCTTGTACAAAATTTCACTCGTGATTCAATAGCAGACCTCAAACACTTTCATACTAAAATTTCAACATTTCAACATACATACATTTGTTCAGTAGCATCCAACCACATCAATAAACATAATTTACAACTAAGTTACACCAACTGTTTGAGCTTGACTCATAAATACAACCATGTCCAATAAGACAATGGCATTATCACATTTTCTGCTCAGCCGTTTGTTGGATGACATTAGTACATTACCATATTCATGGGATGTCTTTTGAATACCAGACTCAGCACAATCCTGTGAATCTGCATTACTCGAAGAGGGCCACATGTCTCCAGCAGAAGAGTCACCAAACTTGCAATGCTCTGAAGATCAGACTAACCTCCCCTCACATGATTGTGTTGTTACTGTGAAGATCTTCTAGTGATGATGCCAACCTGAACAGATAGGATGGTACAACTGCTATAAGATAATAATTTTGTTAAATGATCTATACTGTAGCACACAAAAATGGACATAATATCACATACTCCCTCCGTCCCATAATATAGGACGTTTTTTTACACTGGTGTAGTGTCAAAAAACGTCTTACATTATGGGACGAAGGGAGTAGAAAATACATACTGGCATAATAATCATTTTGCAAGCAAAGAAGCAAACCATAGTGATGTTTTCAAAGCAAGTAGCATACAACTACATATGGCAGTTGCCATGTATTTCTACTGCATGTTTTCAAACTTCCCATGTGTATCTATACCAATATTATTGCTGCTGAGTACGAATTCACAAACATTGATACCTTCCAGTACAGTTCAAGATATGTATAAACAAATCTATATCGAACACGTCAGAGATATATTAGTCGTGTTTGGTTCTAGAAGAATTTTTTATCCAGGAAATAATGCTAATAGTGCAAACTGCAAAAGCATACAAATATTATTTTGTATTCTAGAGTATGAAAGTTTAAGCAAGGATTATGGCACCTATGTGAACTTACATCGCTCTAGGAAAGTATTTCAACAAACTAAGTGGTGTTACAGAAACAAACTCTCTGTCTCTCCCTCTCACTGACAATTTAAATAAAAGAATTGAATATTTACACTCAATTCAATGGCATTGCAGTCCCACTCCATTGTCTGAATGAGAGCATGGTTCATCTAGCAATCAAAGGCGTGGCAGTTACATTCTGACTGAATATAAACCATAGTGCTGCTTTCAAACAAGTAGCTTTTACTAGCATGTTTTCAGACTTTCAGTGTGTATATGTCTATAACAAGATTACTACAGCTGATTATAAACTCACAAATGTTGTTCCTTCCAGTACATTCAGGCTGTATAGAAAATGGTAAATAATAAAAGGCAGGTCAGCCAATTTTTACACATGAGGTGCTTCCTTTTTGAAACAGCCCCCAGTTAAGAGGAAAAAAGTATATGCATCTAGAACAAAATTATGCAAAGAGAAGCCTCCACACATGTATATGTGGCTCCCAAGTCCCACCATCAATCCATAAAAAGGATTTTCTGAAAGAAAATAGAGCTGGCATAACTAAGGTAAAGGTCACTTGTGTTCCTCCCAAATAAATCACTTGTATTAGCATGGCATGTAGCAGGACTCTTGCGTGGAGAGGTCTCGGGGCTGTTCTCTAGGTTGTATAGGCGGGGCGGGTAGTCTGTGAGTAATCCGTGTGGTGAACCTTGAGCCTAAGGCCATGGATGTAAAAACGTGGATGGGGCTCTCCACCCCTCTCTTCTATTAATATATAATACACATGCTTGTGCGTATTCTTGAAAAAAAATCACTTGTATTAGCCAATGCTCTCCACCCCTCTCCAATCCTGCAGTTTCTAATTGAAGTGTTGAAAATCAGATTATACGTGTGAAGAGAAATGTTACCACTTATGCGAAATTTTGTGAGCAAGCTTCTGTTTCTTTATTCATTTGCTAGATTGTAGTTTCCTTCTTTTTCCCAAGAGTGCGCTTTCCATGTTCTTTCTTAGGACAGAGGATTCCTAAGAGTGCGCCTCATTCTACTTCCTTCTTGCCCTGCAGAGGCAAAACAGAAAATCATACATATAATGTTAGATTATGAATGTTTGCTAAGAAACGATGTGGCCAAAGGTAGGCACAAAAAAGAGAAGTGTCAGCTCTCCAGGCTCACGAACAGACTAAAGTCCAGAGGCCATGGTCGCTGGCTATCTGGGGACTGGGGTAGCAGTAACAAAAAATCGACCCAACAAGTTAGGGGAACTCACTCATACCAAAAAGTCTAACAGCCTCGTCCCATCTGAGCAGCCAACAAAATCGTAAGAAACCAAAAACATCTGGAGGAAGGCTACAGGAAAGAGGAGGATACACGTGTAGTGTGCTCGGTGTAAGCTTCCCAATAGAGCAGAAAAATAGAGGTGCGCACCTTTGGTAAGGAAATGCACACCTGTATCGAGTCCACCGTGACGGATCTGAGCAGCATGGTGTACCAGCACAGTGAGGAGCACCGCTCCTGCCATCGGAGTGGAGGATGCCGTGATGGGGATCCCGGCCTTGCTCGTCAGCGTAGAGGGCGGCGGAGAGTAGGAGCGCCGCAGCCTGGTGGTGGCACGACGACCCTGAGACGGCAGAGGAGGCAAAAAGCACGGCTCCCTCTAGTGCTTGTCGTCGCCACGCTCGCAGCACGATGAAGGAGGCTCCCTTCCCTCCGTGGGGTCTGGAGCGGGAGAGGGAGGCGGCGTCGACCTCGCCGCATCGGGCGCCATCGACAGCGATGGGGTCACCTAGGTCGGCGGACGGAGGCAGCAGAGGAGAAGGGGGGCGGCGGAGGAGCAGGAGGCTATGTGGATTGTGGACTAGGGTTCGATTTGGGGAAGATCTGGTTGGGCCGACGATTATAATTGCTTTTTTAGCTGTCCACGCGCACTACCGGAGCATTTAGGCCCAATTATTTCGGGCTCGCGCCAAACAGACGCTCCCGGCAGATAGTGGGCCGTGTGCTTAGTTCTCGCGGCAGATAAAGTGTCCTCACGGTCGGAAATCCTTGCCGGCAGTTCGCGCGCCCTCGTACCTACAGTTCTCCCGGCAGTTTCTTTGCCACTAAGTACTTCTACCGGCAGTAGTAAAATCCCCGGCAGATAATTTGCCTTTGTTATTGTATTTCTCCCAGCAGTTAACTGCCCCAATTAAGTGTTGTGGTGTAGTGGATTGCCCCTATGGACTAAAACCCTCCGATTTATATAGGCACCGGAGGGGACTAGGGTTGTACAGAGTCGGTTTACAGAGAAAGGAATCTTCATATCCGAACGCCAAGCTTGCCTTCCACGCCAAGGAGAGTCCCATCCGGACACGAGGGGAAGCCTTCTATCTTGTATCTTCACGACCCACCAGTCCGGCCCACGTTACATAGCCCGGACGCCCGGGGACCCCCTAATCCAGGGCTCCCTCAGTCGACGCTTCGGATAACTCTTAGTTGGGCGTTGAAGGCCGTACTCTTCGGCAGCCAGGACTTGGGTCCATCTGTCATTGAGTGTATCCTGCTCGGCTTGGAGCTGTTGTTGCTTCTTTTTTAGGCTTCTCGCAGTGGCGATTAGCTAGCGCTTAAAGCGCTCCTGCTCGAGTGGTTCCTCTGGTATGATGAAGTCTTTGTCGTCGAGGCTCACATCATCCTCGGAGATTGGTAGATAGTTACTATCCTCCGAGTCCTCGTTCCCGACTGGATCGTCAGGGTTAACTTGCCCATCCTCCCAATCATCCTGTTCGGATGTTGGCTCGACAGGGCTTCGAGGTCTTCGGCGTTCCCTGGGGTGTTGCTATCTTTTTCGCGACGTGATTTTGAGCGGCGTTGCTGACATCGACGCTTTGGAGGTGCTTCAGCAGGCTTGTCCTCAACCCGATCCTTCCTGTCGTCGTCGTCATCCTCTTTGGGTGTGTCCACCATATACATGCCATGTGTGGAGGTGGCCGTCCAACGTCCGGTAAACGGCAGGTCTTGGCCTTGTTCGTCTCCGGCATTGTTGTCCATGTCGTCGATGTTTTCGGAGGCGTAATCCAACATGTCGGTTAAGTCTTCGACAGTGGCTATGAAATGGGTGGTGGGTGGGACATAAAATTCCCCGCTCTCAGCCCCTAGTCTGGGCTAGGCGTAGTTCAGAAATGATTCCTCTATAATAGTGAGGGATCGCATTAAGTCCAGGGCCTCGTTTAAGAGTGAGGTTTGGATGTGGAAGCAAGAATCTGTGGGGCTGGCCAGGGTGAAAGCCTCCTGGCCCTGCCTACTTGGCGCGGATGAAACACCCTCGATGCGGCTATATCTCCTACGTGTCGAAGCACGACTTAGAGGCATAACCGCATTGAAAGCAATGTCGCAAGTGAGGTAATCTTCACACGACACATGTAATACATAAGGGGAAAAGATACATAGTTGGCTTACAATCGCCACTTCACACAATTATATGAATAAAGCATTACATCAACCAGATACAATCAAGGTCCGACTACGGAACCCAAAATAAAAGAAGACTACCCCAAATGCTACACAGATCCCCGATCGACCCCAACTGGGCTCCACTACTGATCAACTAGAACGAAACAACACAAAGGGCAAGATCTTCATCAAGATCCTCCTTGAGCTTGGTTGCGTCATGGGTGTTCCAATGATCCTCTCTGCATCAGGTGCGGGCTCTCAGGGCATGTCTCCTCTCAATGCTCGATGCCGCGCAGCCCAATTTCTGTGGAGGAGCTTCGAAGGGCGGTGATTGCGAAGGCAGTCAGGGCCAGGCAAGCGCCTCAGGGTGAGAGGGTTTTGGGGCGGAGACTGCTGGAGCCCAGGCAGAGCACGCCGAGGGCGTCGCTCTCGCCGGTTGCGCCCAGTCTTTCCCCCACGCCAGCTTGGCCTGTCCTGGCGCCTTCGTCGGATGTCTGCGTTCTGCAGCGTTCCGAGGGCATGGAGGACTTGGAGCGCCGCCTCCAGCTGGCGGTGGTGGCGTACGTCGGGGGTGGCCGGCCTCCGGTCTCATGCGAGGAGGCCGCGGTGCTGCTCTCGGTGCGTCTTGGCATCCCAAGACATCGGTTTTCGGTTCACAAATACTTCCCAGAAGATTTCTTGGTGGTTTTCTCTGCTCATCAGTTCGGGAACTTGGCCCTGGCGAATCCGATGCTGTCTCATCTGGGAGTTCAGCTGCATATCAAACCGTGGTTGCGCCAGGCCCAGGCTACTTCGAAGATCATGCGAGTTCAAGTGGATCTGTTGATTGAGGGAGTGCCATCGCATGCTTGGACAAAGGATACGGTGGCAGAGCTGCTCGGCACGTCGTGTTTGATAGATAGCCTTGCGCCGGAGATGGAAAACAGAGAGGACTTGTCCTTGTTCAAGCTTAGAGATTGGTGTGTGGACCCTGATGAGGTGCCGGTGCGCAGGAAGCTTTGGGTGCCGGAGCCGGAGTCGGACAGGGCAGATCCGTCTGCGCGTCGTCCTTCGTTCCGCCAGTTGCTGGAATACCCAACAATCATTCATATTGGGAGGATGAGGGACTTCACCGCGCCTGATCTGTGGCGGAGAGGATCAAACGCGGATAGCAGCAGTGGTCAGAGCGGATTGCCAGATAGCTCCCCTGGCTCATTCCCTGGAGGAGACTGGGTGGTTCAGCCATGGACGCGCGGCGTTTGCGACAACAGGGGAGTTGGCCGGAATCATCTGGGTCAGTCCGGCGGTGGTGGTGGGGCAGGTCGCACCTACCGCCAAGTGCTAGAAGGACGTGTGGGACCATCGGATTGGCGCCTCCCGCCAATGTCATCTGCCACCCAGGAGGTGTTGACCAGAGCTAGGGCCCAGTTGGACCGTGCCTCCAACGGCCAGTTGGGTCGCACTATTCTTGGTTCAAACGAAGGACTAACAGCTAGCGCTGGGGTGGCCGACAAAACTGATGAGATTGTGGAGATAAGGGCCAATAATCAGGCAATCATGATTGGGACTGAGCAGCTAGAGCCCACAAATTTTCCTGAGACTGAGGTGCGAATCAGTGGACAGGGCACTCCATTGGGAGAGACAGAATCGGGAGCATTGGAGTCTGAGCCATGCAGCAATGCTGTGGCGGGCCAGGAGGCAGGTTTACAGGCGATCGATGAGGTGGTCAGGCAAAGGGATCTCGTGCGGCCACTTCCCCCGCGGTCTTGGGGTGCCCTGATCAGATCGTCGAGGTGTGCCAAGTTGTACCACAGGAGATCCAGAGCATGGTAGGTGGGATAGATGCCTCCACTACCGACGCGCAGGCAGATGGATGGGCGCCAATCATGGAATTGGGGACAACTATCATTGTGCCTGTCGTGCAAGACCCAATCGTGGCTCCACAAGCAGAAGGTGGGAATCAACCGAGGCATGCAGGGGACCGGCTTGATGTGACCACGTCGGAGGCGATTGCATGTGAGGAAGCTAGAAACCAGAATGGTGCGTCGGTACTGCATGGCATGCACGGGTCACGTGATCGGACGTGCAACGTGACGGAAAAGGAACGAGTGGCTCTGGACAACATTAAATCGTTCTGTGCGGGACTACTGAAGAAGTTGGCGCCACCCCTCTTGCGTGAAATTAAAGGGGCACGTGGAGTGAGACCTGGCCAGGATCCCTTTACCCCTAGGCGAACGACACGCTCGGCGATCGGTGCCGTTGGAGGCGCGAGGAAATCAAAGGCCACTGCGGCTGAGTCTGTTCTACTTAAAACATTGGGGATCGTGAGTGATGATATGGCGGTCTCGGATGAGGCGCTAGGTCTACTTAGATCGGTGTTCGACTCCCCCCTACAAGAGCAGCAGTTACGCGCTATAGCGGCAATCTTCGGGAAGACGGTGCCAACCAATCTGGCCACGGAATTGGAGGCGGTGGCCATGGTAGCGTAGGTGCCGTTGGTACTGACAGGGGATATCCATTATCCCAATGTCGTACATTGCAACGGAGCTGATATGCTGGAACGTCCGGGGTCTTAATAGTCCAGCTAAGAAAAAAGCGTTGCGTGAATTTGTTGATTCGATGCATGTCGCTATCATATGCATTGTAGAGTCCAAATTGGAGACTGTAGATCAATATGTTGTAATGCAATGTTTGGGACCATCTTATGATGGATTTTCCTACCTCCCGGCGTCGAAGACTAGGGGTGGGATTTTGGTTGGTTGGGACTCCTCGCGAGTTCAAATTTCTAACTTTGCATGGGATACTTATAGCATCACAGGCTACGTGGCACCGAAGGAGGGAACACCTTGGTGGCTTACGGTTGTTTACGGGCCTCAAGATGATGATCAAAAGATCCTTTTCCTTCAGGAATTGGTAGACCGGAGATTACTCAGCCCTGGCCCCTGGCTAGTTATCGGGGATTTCAATCTCATCCTCCATGCTAGGGACAAGAATAACACGCTCCTGGACCGTAGAATGATGGGGAGATTTCGGAAATTTGTGGATGACAATGCTCTTAAAGAGCTGTTTTTGCACGGACGAAAGTACACTTGGAGCAATGAAAGAGAAGTGCCCACATTAACGAAGATTGATCGGGCCTTTGTGTCGGTTGATTGGGAACTTGAGCATCCTGATTGTTTGCTGCAAGCTCTCTCGACGGCCACATCGGATCACTGTCCGCTTTTCCTCTCGCTCGATGAACACCTCACGCCATGGAAAAGATTTTGATTTGAATTGTTTTGGGTGAAACTTGAGGGCTTCCTTGACGCTGTAAAGGAGGCTTGGGTGTGTGATCCGAGGATTGTAGATCCGTTTCATCGGTTGGATGTTCTGTTCAGAAACACGGTGCGTGCGCTTACGGCATGGGGCCAAAAGAAAGTTGGCAATATCAAGCTCCAAATTGCTGTTGCTAAACTGGTGATCCTGAGGTTAGATTGTGCTCAAGAAGGAAGGCTTCTGTCGGACGAGGAAAGATGGCTAAGGAAAATGCTCAAGCAGCTGGTGTTGCGGCTGGCATCCCTTGAGAGGACGATTGCGAGACAACGGTCCCGCATACGATGGTTATCGGAAGGAGATGCTAATACTCAATTGTTTCATCTGGTGGCTAATGGGAGGAAAACCAAGAACTTCATTCCAGCTTTGCTAATTAACGGCCGAACAATCACAGATCAAAGAGGGAAGGAAGAGGCCTTTTTCCAGGCATATAAAGTGAGGCTCGGAAAGGAGGTTGCCCGGGATTATAATCTTGATTTGGATGGGATCAACATGCAGCCGGTGGACCTCTCGGAGCAGGATATCCCTTTCTCCGTGGATGAAATATGGAACGTTATTAAGGACATGCCAACTGATAGGGCTCCGGGACCAGACGGTTTCATAGGGATCTTCTTCCAAAAAGCTTGGGACATCATTAAGCAGGACGTGATCGCGGTGATTCATAAATTGTTCTTGAACAATGGTCAGGGCTTTGGGAGACTAAATCAGGCCCTCATAACCCTGATCCCCAAAAACCCCGAGGCTAAAAGCATAGATGACTTCAGACCGATCAGTCTGGTTCACAGCATTCCCAAGTTGGCCTCCAAACTTATGGCAAACAGGCTGCGACCACGGATGGGAGAATTAGTGAGCATTAACCAATCGGTGTTCATAAGAGGAAGAAACCTGCATGACAACTTTCTTCTCGTGAGACAGATGGCAAGAAGCTTGCATCGTAGGAAGGCCAAAGGAGTTCTTCTGAAGTTGGATATTTCTCGAGCATTTGACTCTCTTTCTTGGCCATTTCTGTTTGAGATCCTTCGGGCCAAAGGCTTCTCTGAAAGATGGCTGTCCTGGCTAGCCACTCTGCTCACTTCTGCAAGCTCTCGGGTCATAGTGAATGGATGTACCACATACAAGTTCTTACATGCTTGTGGACTGCGCCAAGGAGACTCCATATCCCCGCTTCTTTTTGTCATCGCCATGGAGGCCCTCACAGCAATGGTGACCATGGCACATGAGCGTAAGATGTTTCAAAAGATTAATGGTTGCCGTCCGATGCAAAGATTATCGCTGTATGCCGATGATGTGGTGCTGTTCATCAAGCCTTCGTTAACGGACATATTACTAGTAAAGGAGATCCTGCAGATCTTTGGCATGGCCTCGGGCTTGCGTGTTAACTTTGCCAAATCGTCAGCGATTCTGATCCGTGCAGAAGAGGACGATGTGGAGCTAGTAAGAAATGCTTTACCATGGAATATTGGATGCTTCCCTTGCAAGTATCTAGGATTGCAACTCAATATCAAGCAGCTCACTAGATCCGAGTGGCAATACATGGTTGATGCTGCTCTGAAAATACTCCCAGGCTGGCAGAGAGGCTTAGTCACAAGGCCTGGGAGGTTGATTCTGGTAAATCAGGTTATGCGAGTGAGGCCAACTCATCATCTAATTGTGGCGGAAGCTCCGAAGTGAGCACTTGACAGAATTGACAAAGGCTGTAGGGCGTTTTTTTGGGCTGGAGCAGAGGAGACCAATGGAGGGAAATGTTTGGTTTCTTGGCAACGTGTTTGCAGGACAAAGTACCTGGGTGGCTTAGGTGTGATTGATCTTAGCAAGCATGGGCTAGCCATGCGGCTTCGCTGGGAATGGTTGAGAAGGACAGATGACTCTAGGCCATGGCAAGGACTAAATCTGGCTCCAGACAACCAGGTCAAGAAAGCTTTTGATAGCTTGGTGCAATGGCAAGTGGGGAATGGTGACCGGATCCTTTTTTGGAAAGATAGATGGCTATTTGGATCCACTATTGCTGAAATTGCTCCTGCACTTCTAGCCAAAGTGACAACAAGGAATGTCAACAGGAGGTCTGCGAAGGAGGGGTTAACGACGCATGCTTGGATGAATGATATTGTGGGAGAGCTTAGTACTGAAGAGCTGACTCAATTCATCCATCTCTGGGAACTTCTCATTGTGATTCAGCTAGTGCCAACAATGGAGGATAGAGCCACTTGGGCATGGAATGAGGTGGGAGAGTATACAGCAGCATCGGCCTACAAGATGTTATGGGAAGGAGGAATCAGATTTCACGCCAGTGTCGTGATTTGGAAGTGCTGGGCCCCACTATCATGCAAGATTTTCATGTGGCTAGCAATTCAATACAGGCTATGGACCTCAGACCGGAGACTTAGACATGGGCTGCAAGAAGAATCTTCCACCTGCTTTCTATGTGATCAAGAGGAAGACAATGTGGATCACTTACTGCTACAATGTGTTTTCGCAAGGCAGGTTTGGTTCTTATGCTTCTCCAAGGCGAACATTGATCTAGGCTTGATTCCCTCGCACCAAGACAAGCTTCAAGATTGGTGGACTAGTACACGCAAGCAAATCCGCAAGGAAGAAAGGAAGGGGTTTGACTCGTTTGTCATGCTCATCAGTTGGACGCTGTGGAAACAAAGGAACAATAGGGTTTTCCGATCGGGTAACATATGTAATGTGACTGGCACGGCAAAGCTTATTTTTGCTGATTTACGGCAATGGGCTCTGGCAGGAGGGAGAGGAGTTCATCGATATTGTGAGTAGTAGTGTAATGTGAGTAGGAGTGTGGGAGGGTGGGATCGCCGGGCTGTGGTGATCTAGCCATTTTCATCCTCTTGTACATATTTTCCTCTCCTTCTATAAAGCTAAGGTACGCCATTGGCGTACTCTCGAACGAGCTTGGTTGCGTCATCTGCATGGTTCAACGGCACCTGCAAGCTGGTTTTGGAAGTATCTGTGAGCCACGGGGACTCAGCAATCTCGCACCCTCGCGATCAAGACTATTTAAGCTTATGGGTAAGGTAAAGGTATGAGGTGGAGCTGCAGCAAGCGACTAGCATATATGGTGGCTAACAAACGCAAATGAGAGCGAGAAGAGAAGGCAAAGCACGGTCGAGAAACTATGATCAAGAAGTGATCCTAGAACGACCTACGTCAAGCATAACTCCAACACCGTGTTCACTTCCCGGACTCCGCCGGAAAGAGACCATCACGGTTACACACGCGGTTGATGCATTTTAATTAAGGTAAACTTCAGATTTTCTACAACCGGACATTAACAAATTCCCATCTGCCCATAACCGCGGGCACGGCTTTCGAAAGTTCAAATCCCTGCAGGGGTGTCCCAACTTAGCCCATAACAAGCTCTCACGGTCAACGAAGGATATTCCATCTAGCGGGAAGACCCAATCAGACTTGGAATCCCGGTTACAAGACATTTTGACAAGGTAAAACTAAACCAGCAACACCGCCCGAATGTGCCAACAAATCCCGATAGGAGCTGCACATATCTCTTTCTCAGGGCACACTCAGATTGTCTTAGGTACGGGTAGGCCAGCCCAGAGTTGCCCCTGGTGGCCACCAGTAGCTGACAGGTTGGACCAACACTCAGAGGAGCACACTGAGATTGGATCTTGCAAAAGTTGAAGTGATCGGATCCACTTGAAGAGAAACACGCCGGTAGAGAAGGAATTGACAAGACAATCTTGATGATTAAGAAGGATTAGTATTCACATAGGAATATGAGAACACCATTTGGGAAAGGTATGGAATCAACATTTGACTTCGAAGCAACTCGAATACCACAACTCAAAACAAAAACAAAGGATTGGCTTGCAAAATAAGCCGGAACAAACATATGATGGAGATTTCGTCCGAAATTTTCGTGGTGGGGCCTACACGGCTCGATCGTACAGACCATCATGTACAAGGAGTGCACATGACATACGAAGCATCCCCGAGTCGGCATAGCCAAGGACTCTTTAAGACACAACGAGACCATTATAAAATCGATCGTGAATAGGCGGACCACTAGACGTCGAACCCCAATTTCATATCATACATCTGTCGGAAAGATATCCTAAGAGCTACTTGAATTCCCACTTATAAACTCCCGAAACTTTTCCGGTTATGCAATCAGGTGTTGGGGATATAGGGGAAGCATAATATCTCACCCAAAACTAGCAATCCTACATCCAGCTGTATCCATCCTTCAACACATAACCAAGAAACCTTCGGAAATCGTCTACCTCAACCTTCGAAAAGCATCCGTTATACGAGTTATGGCAATACTCCCGAACTCCCGCCCGCCCCAGTACTGGGTGGTGTCGAGGTTATCTCACCAACAACTGCATAAAAGAGATTTTCGATGTCGGCGAAACTAAACTCATGTATTCCAGAACTGCAACGATAAAATTGTGATGACAACACCTCGGAGCTCAACTCCCCGGGACACTGCCACAACCCCTAAATCTCAGGAGGCACCAAGAACAATGTTCTCGTCACAAAACCATCGAAACGATTCCAAGATACCCGCGTGATCCTAAAAAAAATTTAGTGAAATTTCAGAAGAGAAGAGTCAAAACTCTACGTCAGGATGCCTTACCAGAGCGATGAAGGGACTGGGGCGTAAAAGAATTCCTAAACTCTTCGATATATAATTCCTAAATGACTCAAAACATTTTTTTCTAGACTCAACTCGTCCGCTAATTCGATCAAGCAGTGGGGGCTCCTAAGGTCGGGGAAGGCTCTGATACCAACTTGAAACGCCCTCGATGCGGCTATATCTCCTACGTGTCGAAGCATGACTTAGAGGCATAACCGCATTGAAAGCAATGTCGCAAGTGAGGTAATCTTCACACGACCCATGTAATACATAAGGGAAAAAGATACATAGTTGGCTTACAATCGCCACTTCACACAATTATATGAATAAAGCATTACATCAACCAGATACAATCAAGGTCCGACTATGGAACCCAAAATAAAAAAAGACTACCCCAAATGCTACACAGATCCCCGATCGACCCCAACTGGGCTCCACTACTGATCAACTAGAACGAAACAACACAAAGGGCAAGATCTTCATCGAGCTCCTCCTTGAGCTTGGTTGCGTCATCTGCATGGTTCAACGGCACCTGCAAGCTGGTTTTGGAAGTATCTGTGAGCCACGGGGACTCAGCAATCTCGCACCCTCGCGATCAAGACTATTTAAGCTTATGGGTAAGGTAAAGGTATGAGGTGGAGCTGCAGCAAGCGACTAGCATATATGGTGGCTAACAAACACAAATGAGAGCGAGAAGAGAAGGCAAAGCACGGTCGAGAAACTATGATCAAGAAGTGATCCTAGAACGACCTACGTCAAGCATAACTCCAACACCGTGTTCACTTCCCGGACTCCGCCGGAAAGAGACCATCACGGTTACACACGTGGTTGATGCATTTTAATTAACGTCAACTTCAGGTTTTCTACAACCGGACATTAACAAATTCCCATCTGCCCATAACCGCGGGCATGGCTTTCGAAAGTTCAAATCCCTGCAGGGGTGTCCCAACTTAGCCCATAACAAGCTCTCACGGTCAACGAAGGATATTCCTTCTAGCGGGAAGACCCGACCAGACTCGGAATCCCGGTTACAGGACATTTTGACAAGGTAAAACTAAACCAGCAACACCGCCCGAATGTGCCGACAAATCCCGATAGGAGCTGCACATATCACTTTCTCAGGGCACACTTAGATTGTCTTAGGTACGGGTAGGCCAGCCCAGAGTTGCCCCTGGTGGCCATCGGCAGCTGACAGGTTGGACCAACACTCAGAGGAGCACTGGCCAGGGGGGGTTAAAATAAAGATGACCCTTGAGTCTGCAGAACCCAAGGGAAAAAAGGCTAGGTGGCAAATGGTAAAACCGAGGTTGGGCATTGCTGGAGGAGTTTTATTCAAGGCAAACTGTCAAGGGGTTCCCATTATTACCCAACCGCGTAAGGAACGCAAAATCCGGGAACATAACACCGATATGACGGAAACTAGGGCGGCAAGAGTGGAACAAAACACCAGGCATAAGGCCGAGGCTTCCACCCTTTACCAAGTATATAGATGCATTAATTAAATAAGATATATTGTGATATCCCAACAAGTAAACATGTTCCAACAAGGAACAACATCTCCATGTTCCAACAAGGAACAAACTTCAATCTTCACCTGCAACTAACAACGCTATAAGAGGGGCTGAGCAAAGCGGTAACATAGCCAAACAACGGTTTGCTAGGATAAGGTGGGTTAGAGGCTCGGTTCAACAATATGGGAGGCATGATAAGCAAGGGGTAGGTATCGCAGCATAGGCATAGCAAAAGAGCGAGCAACTAGCAAGCAAAGATAGAAGTGATTTCGAGGGTATGGTCATCTTGCCTGAAAACCCGCAAGGAAGAAGAATGAGTCCATGATGAAGACAAATGGACGTAGATGAACAGGTCCTCACAAACGTGACGTTATCGAATCCAACCCAAAGAAGCAAACACCGGAAAGAAGCACACAACATAGTAAACAACCAACACATAGACATGGCATGATGCGCAAACAAGTATGATGCATGTCCGGTTTAAAGAGGGCATGGCATGGCAAAGTGCACAAGCAATCCTACAAATTAAGTGGAGCTCAATATGCAACTCCGTTGCATATTGACAAAACACCACGTTCAAGTTATTTAGTTCGATCTAGTTTATGTACCCAACAATATTAAATGTTGTTAAACATGGCAAGAGGGTGAAGCAAATGAAAACTACCTATCTAGGCAAGTTTAAATGAGGCCGGAACAACAAAACAACAAGTCCGAAAACTCCTCATGTGCACATTTTAGGTTTGGTACTGTTCTGCCCTAAACACAATTTTAGAGTTATTAAACATGCAAAACAAGTACACCATGTTAAACTAGGCATTTTTCCACCCCATTTACATATAAAGATTATTTAATTTGGAGCTACGGTTATTTAGTTATGAATTAAAACATCTTAGCAAGTTATTTAAGCAAACTTAAACAAACATCATTTTAAACATAGATGAAAGTTGCAAATCATTAAACTAGATGAAATTCTAGTCAAGTTACATATATGACATGTTTTAATTGGATGCACGGTTAATTAGTGATTAAATGCATGAACAGCAAGGGGTAATCTGTAAATGTGCAGTTTTTCCGTAAAATAGCGAAATTCGTTCATAGCAGAAAAAATATACATCGGGCCGAATATGGTTGGCTCATCAGTGGGAGGGGGCACAGCAGTGAGGCTCACCCATGGGCTTGGCCCGTTCGGTGGAGAGGAGAGAGGCCGGCAGGCTGGGCAGGCCGCGAAGGGGCGCGCTGGGCCTCACAGGACAGATCGAGTGGAGGCAGGGCAAGGTCAACGCGAGGCAGGGACGCGGCTTCAGGTCGGGGCGCTCGTCTCCCTCGAGAAGAAAACGCAGCAGCAGGAGGAAGGAAGTGGTGACGCGGGATCCAGTTGACGTGGGGTCCAGGACGGCAGCAGGCGGTGGATCCGGGCGGGGAACTTCCAATCTCGCTCGAGGCGGGGCGGCGCTGCAGTTCACGAGGCAGGCGCACGGGCAGAGCTGGAGGCCATGGCGGCGGCGTCCGGAGCACCAACAGCGGCGAGGACGAAGCAGGGGCAATCCAAGGTCGCAGGTGATCTGGGCGGCGCAGGGGCTTGCGGCTCGGCGAGCGATGCGTGCAACGAGGAGGAGGGAGCTCGTGCTCCTGCATCCAGGACGAGGCGCGGTCGGGGACTCCGGTGTGAAATCCATGGAGGCCGGCGCATCGTGTTCTCCCTGTGAGAGAAAACAAAGAGGTGGAGGGAGTGAGAGGGAGAAGGGAACGAGAAGGAGGAAGGGTAGGGGCGACGGGGATGGCCTGGCATGGTCAGGGTCGCCGGTGTGCTGGAGAGGAGCTCCGGCGAGTTGCTGCGGGGCTGAGGGGAGAGGGCGCCTTGGATCGGGAGGAGGGAGCTGGTGTTTGAAAGAGAGAAGAATTTTGGATCAGGGAGAAAAACTACTGGTTCGGTGTGGAACCCGAGGAAGAGAGTAGCGGCGGTGGGATGGATCCCTAGAAATTTGGGATCTGGTCTAGGGTTAGACTAGCTATATATAGTAGGTGGGTTTGACTAGGGGCTATCTCGTCCCTCCGATCGTAATCAGACGGACAGAAAAAAAAAGTTAGGGAGCCCAAATAAGAAAAGGGAGACGTTTTGTAGATGTTTGGGGATGATCCGGACACAACGGTGGCGACACTCCGGGTCGGGTTCGGGACAACTTTCGGACGTGCGCGCGAGGAGGGCCGCGGGCTGACGAGAGAGGTAAGGTTGGGCCTGGCGGTAGGTAGTGGACTGTGCAGAAGGCCTCAGGCTGAGACAAGAGAAGAGAGAAAGGCCCGGCGACTGTTTCCGGAGACCGAAAACGTCCGACGTTAGACCGGCTATAATGCCGCTATAGTTATACATTGGGGCGTCAAACGAACTCCGAATGCGACAAAAATTGACAGGCGGCCTACCTACAACATAAAAACACCGCACGCCAACTTTCATCCCATTCTGAGAACGGACAACGGACGGAACAGGGGGAACCCGGACGAATGCAGGTTTTGAAAACAAGATGATGCAATGCACATGATGACATGACAAGATGCAACACGCAAGCGAAAGACATGGCAACAACAGCGAATAACTGGAAGACACCTGGCACATCGGTCTCGGGGCGTTACAGCGGACTTCAAGAGTTCGGATCTGGAGTGTGGGGGCGAGTCTGGCCTTTCAATGATAGGGGGAACCTGGACTGATTCCGAGTTCGCCGTGGACACGATCACCTCCGGATCCTCGATAATGTGATTTGCAATAGAGAGTCCGATGGGCTCCACACTCCCATCTTTGAACCTGATGGTTTGCTCCGGATCTAAGGCCAGAGCGATGGTCGGGGCCGCGAACCCTTCGAAGATCAAGTCTCCTCGGATATCAGCGACATAGTTTAGGTTCCCAAAACTAATCTGGTGACCAGGGGCGTAGCTGTCGATCTGTTCAAGGTGGACAATCGAGTTGGCACGCAGTGCGAAGCTGCCGAATACGAAAATTTGACCGGGGAGGAAAGTCTCCCCCGAAACGGCATCATTGTAGATGATCGATCGAGCCATCGAACCTTCTGTCAATGGCACAGTGGAACTCTCAATGAAAGCACCAATGTTGGTGTCAAAACTGGCCGATCTCGGGTAGGGGGTCCCGAACTGTGTGTCTGAGGATCGAAGGTAACAGGAGACAAGGGACACAATGTTTACCCAGGTTTGGGCCCTCTTAATGGAGGTAATACCCTACTTCCTACTTGATTGACTTTGATGAGTATAGGGGTTACAAGAGTTGATCTACCTCGAGATCGTAATGGATAAACCCTAGATGTCTAGCCTATATGATTATTATTGCCTCTACGGAATAAACCCTCCGGTTTATATAGACACCGGAGGGGCCAAGGGTCATACAGAGGGTTTACAGAGAAAGGAATCTTCATATCTGAACG